>NW_024466350.1:0-4657 GCF_017591425.1 Ochotona curzoniae | reverse complement strand
GGGCCACACCACCTGGGCTGCCAGGTTTTGAAGGAAAGATGCAATTCAGACAGCCAATACAGGGATTGATTCCTTGTCTAGGCTTTTGCTCCGGGTGAAGAATTCCAGGGGCTGGGCCTGAGAGTGACTCTGGGGACATCGAGGGCAGCAAGCAGGAGAGGGGTGTATGGAAGGAGATATAAGGGGTGGTCCCAGAAGGGCAATGCTCGGGGGGCACTGCTGACCACACGCTGCTTGTCTTTCAGGTCAATGAAATCTACCACGATGAGTCTTTGGGGGCCCACATCAACGTGGTGCTGGTGCGGATCATCCTGTTGAGCCATGGGAAGGTGAGTGAATAGCCGGAGCATGAATGCCACAGCCTCTGCCTCTCGGGATGCTGAGGCCATGTCCGGACACGACCGCCCTTAGGGGACCTGAATGCTGGAGGAAGGATGTGCAGTGTCATGAGGGGCCATGGGGCAGCTGGTGCTCACCAGGAGGCCAGAGCATGGCAGGCTAGCAGATAGGAACCGCCTACTGTGCAAAGTCCTGGGTACCCCAGGCTTCAGTAGCCCACCTGCAGGCTGTTGGTGGGCCCTGGAGGAAGGGCTATGCTGTGTCCTGAGGGGCCACAGCACAGCTGGTGGCCTGGGTGAGGCGGCCTGGTGGACAGGAACCTGCTGTGGAAAGTCCTTGGGGCCTGAGGCCTCAGCGGCCCAGCTGCAGGATTTCAGTGGGCGTTGGAGGAAGGGCTGTGCCCCTGAGTGCTGCTGATGGACAGTGGCCCAGCATGTGAGTCCCGCAGAGGACTGGCTGGGGATCTGGATTGGCATGGGCCAGTTTGCTGAAACTGTTTGCTGTGTCTAGGCATTGGCTGGCCCTGAGAGAGGCTGTCCCTCCAGGGTCAGTGAAATCCCCAGTGTCAAAGCATCAGGCCGCATGGTTACCCAATCCCTCACTGAGCCTTGTGCCACTGCCTTCAGTCTCTGCCCTCCTCTCCCCCTGCCTTACGGGTTGGCACCCACTGTCCTACCCCACCCCACTCCACTTCTCTTGTCCTACCCAGTTGCTCTTGCTCCACCTACCTCCTCTTTTAATTTTTTAAATTATTTTTATTATTTGCCATGGTTGCGTTTTGTAAGTATAGGGAGTCCCCTCTTTTGCTCCCCTTTCTTCCTCCTTATTTTACCTTCTCACTTTTTCCCCATTGTATTTACAGTAGTATAGTCCTTTAGTAACAGTTATAAGCTTAGCATTTTGCTATTTATGTGTATCAGGGCTTGGGTGTAGGCAAAGGTAGTATTGAAGTATATTTGTCAATATACATTTAGCTGTTTACCTGGGAGTTTTCGTTTTACTCAGGAGTAGAGATGCCTACTGCAGGCTGTCTTCACTTCTCAGCATTCTAGTCTCCATTATTCAATTCAGCCGTGAGAATACACACACGCGTGACACACACACACACACACACACACACACACATACTTGTTCACCTAAATATCTATTTGTTTTGCATTTTGCATGAATCCTGTGTTATATCAGAGAGAACATATGGTATCTGTTGTTTTGGGATTGGCTTATTTCAATGAGCCTAATGGTCTTCAACTGGGACATTTTGTTGCAAATGGTAGAATTTCTTTTTAATGACCGAGTAATATTCCACGGAGTAGCTGTACCCACAATTTCTTTAGCCATTCTGTTTCAATGGGCATTTGGGTTGTTTCCATGTTTTCACTATTGTGGATTATGCTGCTGTAAATATAGGTTGCATATCCTTTTTTCATGTGCAGATTTCACTTCATTTGAATATATTTCCAAGAGTTGGGTATATATTCCATGCCTTGCCCCAGCTCTTACCTCCTGCCATTTGACTTAGAGACCTCTTTTCCCAGCTGTATGTGGCTTTGGGTCTGGACCCAGGGGGACAGTGGCTTGGGATGCTGAGAAGGGCAGGCCTGGGCAGTGGCCAGCAGGGACTGCACTTAACCTGGTCCAGCCCTGGCCATTTGGGGAGTGAACTAGTAGAAGACAACTCTGTGTTTTCCCTCTTCATGTTATTCTGCCTTTTAAATAAATAAATCTCAACAAGAAGAGAGAGGAGTCTGGTTGGGGGCAGAACATGTTGAAATCCACACATAGTTTCCATGTGATACACACTTCCCATGACCTCCTTGAAGATTCCTCTGTGCATGGATTTCAAAGTGTTCTGCAACAAATTGACCTTACATTCCACTCCTGTGAAAGAACCTTTGGAAGTGCCCTGACTTCTACTGGGTCTGATGCTCTGCTGGGTTTCGGGGGTCTCCTGCAGGGGTCTTGGGAGGAGAAGCTTCTGGGCCATAACTCTCATCCCTCCTCCCCGGGCAGCAAGAATATAGGCTCCAGAGGGCAGCCGCCTGCCCAAGATGGCACGATGGAGGAGCTGCTTTGTTGCACCTGCCTCCCCACCCCTCACCTCCTCCTGCCCTGCCCCGATGTGCCTCCCACCCCAAGCCCTCCTCGGGCACATTTGACCTCTCAGGGGTTCTGCTGGCTGGCTGCCAGCACCTGGAGACCAAGGAGGTTGCTCCCCAGCCCAGAGAATGCCCTGCCCCCATGTCAGCAGTGCTGAGCCCGAGAGGAGGCTCTCTGTGGTAATCAGGTGCCGTTCTGTTCCTGCCTGAGTGAAGGCTGGCCTGACATGGGAGCCACATTCTGAGCCAGGGACATCCCGAGAGCTGTCGGTGGGATCAGGGTCATCTCTGTCTTCATCACCATCACATGGCATGCAAGGGACAGGCACATGCTCTAGGCTCAGCACTGGGCTGTGCCCATTTGTCAGATGAGTTGTGCAGGATATAGAGCTCACTTTTGCAGGAATACAGAGCAGATGAACACTTGGACCAGACCTCCAATGACAGGGCCCTGTTACTGCCCAGGTGAGCCTCATCTGTCACCTGCCATGACCCTGGTTCAGCAGGAGTGTGGCGTGGGGGACTCACGGACATCCAGCCAACCAGGGCTGGCTGCCATTCTGGGGATTCCTTGCCTCGGGCTGCCCATTGGAACTGGCTCGTGAAGAACAAGGTCCTGGAGCACAGGTGTCCCATGGCAGCTGCAAATCCAGCCCCAGCATTGGGAAGTGCCCCTGGCCAAGTCATGCTGCCAGTGGTGTCATTTTTGTGCAGACAGCACCACCTGGTGGCCTTGTGGAGCTCCGTCCACCCCGGATGCTGTGTAGTTCCAGGGGATTCCTCTGCCCAGCTGTGCGGCTCTGGGTGAGTTATTGCAGTGGCCTCAGTAGTCACGAATCTTCTTCTCAAAAGTTGGATGCTTGCAGCCCCTGGAGCCCCTCGTGACTGTAGAGTTGAAAGAAGGCATGCACTCGCAACACCAGAGCCCATGGATGGCACATGGAGTTAGCGACTGCCACTCCTGGAGTTAGTTCCTTTCCCTAGAGACCCGCTCCTCCATCCCCCTGCTACCTGCTGGGCCCTAAACCTTGTACATCTTTTTCCCTGCCTGGCTGCAGAATGTGCATCTATTTATTTCTTCATTCATTCATTTCTTCTGTGAGCAGGCACAGACAGTGGTGGCTTCATTCGCTACTGCAGCCTCTATGCCCTGAGGGATTGCTCACTATTTGTGGGATGGATGGATGAAGAGGGGCTAAAATGAATGCAAGGGTGGAGCAGGCCTGAGAGACAGACCCAGGCCCAGATTGCCCCTTTACTCTTCAGGAGGTAATAGTTCAGCCAACTGAGAGAAGCCAGCAAGGAGGAAAGCCCTGTCGACCTTGGTGCACCGTGTGGCCAGGGGACCTCACCCAGAATATGGGAGTGAGGGTGCAAGTCATGGCCAGGACCACTGGGGCCTTAAAGCTAGACAGGAACCACTTTGCCACCTGGGCCCACTGGAGTCACTCTAGCCCTGATTCCTGCCAGCTCTGCAGAGAGTTCTGTGGAGTCTCTCCCGACCCCAAAGCAAGGGGTCAGTGACTCTAAGGGGAGTGGATTGGGAGCCCCAAACAGCCTTGTAGCCAGTCTTGGGCTGAGCAGGTATTGAGCAGTGACCGCCAGCCAGGCCCCTGGTGCGGTTAACAAGGACCCCCTGAGGGAGGCCCTCCTGCGCCTGGCAGCTGTGCTGGCCAGCCTAGATCCTGGGCTCCTAGCTAGCCTGGCAGTAGAGCCAGGAAATGAAATGTGACTTCTAGACAAGAGTTTTGGGTGGCAGAGTCACTGGGGTACCAGTGAAGTCCACATTGGTGCAGAGCAGGGAGAGGGAACAAACCTGTGTCCCTGGGCCCCCTTGGAGGGCCCCACAAAGCCTGCTGGGAAGCTGGCTGTTCTTGTGACCCCAGACACAGTGGGTGTGGCAGAGTAGGCGGCAGGGGGAGGGTTAGTCCACAGATCACCCCCTCTGCCCCAAGTCAGCGAAGCTGAGAGCAGGTGGAATCCAGAGGCACACACTGCTGAAGTCAAATGGGCAGCCTGGAGTCAGATGTCCTTGGGGCAGGGATGGCTGCTGGCCCGATGCGCCAGCCCAGCAGGCACCTCTCACAGGCTGCCACTTCATAAGGCAGGCGTGATGAGAGCAAGGCGACACTTCTCTCACGTGCTGGATTTGCTTTCCAAGGATGCAATCATGCGTAGTCAACTGAAGGCTGGAAACAGGGGGTGGTCACAGTGTGATCACG
>NW_024466349.1:0-5996 GCF_017591425.1 Ochotona curzoniae | reverse complement strand
CCTTGCAGCCGAGTGATGGCTGCATAAGACATGTCACGGCTGCAGCTCCCAGGTTTTTCTGTCCTGTGAAGCCACAGACGCCTTAGGGTGTGTTTTCCTAAGCAACACCTGTGTCCCATCCCAGGGATCCCTGCTGAACCAGCTCTTCATTCCCGGCCGGCCCAGTCCTGCACCTCCAGTCCTGCCCACCAGGTGGCGACGGCGGACTTCAGTCCTGCTTGGCCTCTCTGGCCTTGCTCTGGCTTGCCTGGGATTGCTACCTTGTTTGGAACCTAAGTCCCACCCACCCACCCCCAGCAGCAGGCCCCGTGGGTCCTGAAGTATAGAAGGGTGCAGGCCCCAGCTGGACTTGCACCAGCCCAGATGCTGAGCCCCTGCTGTCCCTGGTCTCACCATCCCAGTGCTCGTGGGGTAGCCAGTGGTGCTGGCCATCACCATGCTCAAAGTACAGGTCCCACTGTTGGCACTGTTCCTCGCAGAAGTCGGCCAGGGTGTCTGGGCAGTCCTGAGGGTTGCAGAGCTGGAAGTCGTAGGCAAGGCCTGAGCAGGTGCGGCCACCATTGGCTGGGCTGCAGGGGAAAAAAATATAAGACCTGCCGCTGGGAGCCACCGGGTAGCCAGCACTTGGGGTGCCATTTGTGGAACAGGGAGGTCCCAGATGGTGGTCCCAGCCTTTGCCTGCAGCCTGGCCCAGCCTTGGCTATTGTGGGCATCTGGGGAGTGAACCAGCAGATGGGAGATCTCTCCCTATTCATCTCTTATAAATAATAACTAAATTTTAAAATGTCCTTAAGAGTTTGTGAGAATGCAAGGGCCTCCTTCCTGCCTCAGCTCCTATCCAGGGTAGTAGCTTGGGGCCTCCAGACAGGAAGGAGTGAGCATGAGCAGAGAGGGTTCCGTGGACAAGCTTGGGAGCTGGCCCCACGCAAGGTACTCTGGGGGAAAGCTGACCACTGCTGAGCTCTGGCCCTCAGATCCTGTAAGGCTAAGATGAACTTGACTTCTGCTGTGGTCTGGATATGATTTGGTCCCCAGACTCAGATAGGAATTCAAATCTGAGGTTGTAGATTCAGAAGGTGGAAACCTCACCTTTTAGGAGCAGGGCTCAGTGGGAAGGCTTCCCATCCTTGAGGCCAAGCCTCTGGTTCTCACAGAGACCAGCCTCTGCTTCCTCCCACCTCCACTGCCACCTGCTGCCTGCGCCAGAGGCCAAACCAATGGGGTAGTGCCATCTTGGACTTGAACCCTGCAAGCCATATGCTATGTGGACTTTTTCTCTTCCTAAAGTGAGTTGGCTCCAGAATTCTGGCATTGTGATGAAGAGCTCGCTGGTTGAACCTCTGATCCAGGAACCCTGAAGGCTGATGCCTCAGGCTCCCCATGGCCAGCACAGAGCCTGATCACAGATGGTCAAATGGCCCAAGTGGGTGGACAGGGCGATCTGCTGCAGGGGGTGTAGCTTGGCTGAACATGCATGCCCTCTAGAGCTGAGTCTAGAGCTGCACTGATGGCGCTCAGCTTGGAAGTCACAACTCTGTTTTATGCTATTTCCTGTGAAATTCCAGAGTTTTAGTATTTTCAGATAAACCGAAGTCTTGAAAACACTAGACAAGTGAAATAAAATGAAAGAGAGAGAAAAAAAAGGAGGGAAAAAGAAAGCAGGAACAGAATAAGAGAAAGCAACCCTCCTGTGTTCACACAGCCATAACCACAGAGCCTCCAGCATGAGGCCCATGAGCAGGTGGAAGTGCTGGTGTAATAGAGATTTAGCCATGATGCTGGCTGGCACCCACAGTCCACTCTCTAAGGGCACACACTACACTGGCTGGGCCAAGGGAAGGGATTAGGTAGGGGATGCTCTCAGGCAATCAGGGCAGGGTAGGAATGAAGAGCTGGCTGTGGGTGGGGGAAGGACATGGATTGGGAGAGGGGTCTGCCTGCGGGGGTGAGGCTGGTTAAGGGTAGCCCCACAAGCTCTCTCCCTGTCAGGCAACTCTGGGGTAGCAGGTCCCAACCCTGTCTCCCAGGCACTGAGAGAGCCTCCTCTCCATCCCTGTGTCCTCCACAGCTGTGCACCTGCTCCCCTCCATGCCCAAGGACACGGTGGGTTGATGGTTGACAGGTCAGGAACGCAGGTTTCCAGGCTGTGTGGGTGGCAGGACCTGACCTGCCCTTCTGCTCTGGCCTGCAGGGTAAATCTGGCCTGCGAGGATTTGTGGGGGACTGCAGCTATCGCTGAGGAGACACTGGGGCCAACTTACGGTGGGTTGTCACACTGGCGGGTCCTGAACTTCACACCTGTGCCGCAGGTGCGTGAGCAAGAGCCGAATGGGGTCCAGGCGCCCCAGTTGCCATCCCGTTTGAGGATGTCAGGTGTCAGCCAGATGCAGTGTCCCTTAAAGCAATGCTGCAGAACAGACAAAAAGCCATGCCCTTGACCTGAATCACACAAACAAGGCTACTCGCACAGCCCACCCCACTGTGAGGCCTGGGCCACCTGCCCTGTGCCAAAGCACCAGGGGCACATGAGGAAAGGTATTCCCACACTCAAGGTCAGGTCTGGCTACTGGCTGGGCACTCATGTCCCTCCATCTTCCAAGGCCAAGGGGAAGGGCTCAGGCAGGAGGTGCCTCGTGCTGGCCTCCCTCCAGCTCTGGCTCTGCCCTCCTGATCACAGCATGCCCTCACAGTGTCTGTAAGAACAAGGTTACCCACATGCCCATTTTGGGAGTGACAACAGCGCATCCAGCTCATGATTCCAGGGACATTGCTTAACCCATTTACAAAGTCCCACCAAAGGAGGGTCTCTGCTTTTTATTGGTTAAACTTGTCTGGTAAAGTATTATGCCTTTTTGCTGTAATGTTATTCTCAAAAACAAAACAAACCAAACAAGGGAGAGAGAGGAAGAAAGGGAATGTTACATTGTTAGAATTAGATCTACAAACTATATTGAATCTGCTAAAAAGAAAAAAACTACTTAAAACTAAAAGAAAGCATTAAAAATAAAGGGCACTTACAACTCTAACTTACAACTTAGTAGTAAAATACAACCCTAACTTACAACTCACTAATAACAGAGTAAATAAAGCAGGGGCAGGTGTGAGGGCTCAATTGACTCATTCTCCTCTTGCAAGCTCCAGCCCTCCATGGGCACAAGTTCGTGTCCCAGCTGCTCCACTTCCTATGAAGCTCCCTACCTCTGGTCTGTGGCTGCCTTCGCATGAGGTCACTTCTGGTGAGATGGAAGTGGCCTTCGCACAGCAGCTTGCCAGCCCTGTGTAACATGTTGAAGGCAGCTCTTTTTCTCTTCCTTAGAACCAATCATTTAAATAAGCCATTGGTGCTGTCACCTAAAGGGTGGACACAGGCCACCTTTCCCTGACAGGGCTCATAGGGTGTGTCCTGTCTTCTTGGTCAGAGCTCAGCTTTCAAAGGCTCTTACGATGAGCGACACTTCACAAGCTGAAGCTGTCAACATTCTTACTTTAGGAGTTTCACGTTGTCTCAGATGCTGTCAACATTTCACGTCAACTTAGAAGGAAGGTGAAATGCCTGGCCAACTCGCTCATCTGCCCCTTTACCCATTGGCTGTTCCAAATCTTGCCTGTCACCTTCATGAAGTACAACGATTGCTCTTGGTTTGATCCAAAATGAGATTTGTTGTTAAAAGTCAAATTTTGAAGACAGTCTTATTTTTCCTTTTTCAAAACAGATGTGTTTTATTTATTTGAAAGGCACAATGACAGAGTTATGGGGAGGGGAGAAAGAGACATAGAGATGAGAAACCCATCCACTGCTTGACTTCCCAACACCTGGAGCTGACCCAGGCCAAAGTCAGGAGCCAGGAGCCCCATCCAGGTCTCCCACATATATGGATGGCAGAGGCTGGCCAGCCCAGCTCCAGAGCTCCAATGGAACTGGCTGAGCCCTCAAAGGGAGCCATGTCCCTGTCCAATGCATCATCATGCCTACCTGGAAAGCTCCTGCCATCAGGGCTGCTTGTGAGAGGATGTGTCCCATCTCCCTCCTGACCCACCAGCAGGTCCTTCTTTACCTGCCCATCTGTGCACAGGTCTCTGCCATGACCCCTGACCCCTCACCCCTACAGCCTGCTGAACTGCTCTCAGGCCTGTCCTGAACCCAAACAGAGCCCACTGCACAGGCTGTTCCTCTCTGGATTTTCCCCTGGCCTCCACTATTGCCCAGCTGGAATAACAAGCCCAGTGGGCCTGGTGGGGGTTCTTCAGAGTTGCCCGACTAGGTCACAGTACCTGCTGGTATACACAAGAGCCAGGGCTGAGGACAGCACAGGTCAGGTTAGGGCTATAGCATCTATGCATGTACACAAAAGTCAGAGCTTGGAGTGGGGGTTCTTAAGGGTCTCCTCAGCTAGGCTGCGACACCCAATGGCACATGAGAGAGCCAGGGCTCGGGGCTGAGCCTGCTGGGGGGGGGTCCCTTGGAATTATACCAGCTATGCTATAGCACCTACCTGTGAACATGAGAGCCGGGACTGGGGGCAGGCATGGTGGTGGTTCTTAAGAATCTCCTTGGGCCTGGCGTGCTGGCCTAGCAGCTAAAGTCCTCGCCTTGAATGTGCCAGGATCCCATAAGGACACCGGTTCTAATCCCAGCAGCCCTGCTTTCCATCCAGCTCCCTGCTTGTGGCCTGGGAAAGCACTTGAGGACAGTCCAAAGCCTTGGGATCCTGAACCCGTGTGGGAGACCTAAAAGAAGCTCCTGGCTTCAGATCAGGTCAGCTCTGGCGATTATGGCCACTTGGGGAGTGAATCATCAGATGAAAGATCTTCCTCTCTTTCTCTCCTCCTCTTTGTATATCTGACTTGGCAAAAAAAAAGAAAAACAAAAAAATCTTAAAAACAAACAAAGAAACAAACAAACAAATGAAAACAGAGAGAGAGAGAGAATCTCCTTACTAGACCACCACACTCACCAGGTCATTGTGAAGAGTTGGGCTGAGACCAGGACTGGCCACCTGCTAGCATGTGTATGGGTTAACACAGGGGGCATGCTGGGCCCCCTGCACCAGCCAGAGCTCATGGGCTCTAGCTTAGAACCTCTTAAGTGGGGACTCTTAAGGGGTTTCCCAACTAGACCATTGTGCTTGATCAATCCCTGACCTCAGGGAAAATCATGTGATCTGACCGTGCAGCCCATGTTATAGGACTGAGCCACCTCAGTGCTGACTCTCATGCAAGGATAGAGAACATACCTAGATGTATTCAAGAGACAAGACAGTTTGCTCGTCTAAGCAAAAAGACTAGGACACCCCACCAAAGGGTGGAAAGAAGGGCAAGCTGAACAACACACCATGCCAGGTCTTACAGCAAGCATACTGAGACGCTCAGGGACAGCCAACAGTCCTTAGAATTTCTCACCTCTGGTGTATCAAATCTGACATCTTTTCAGAACAATCAAGACCACTCGAGTAACACTCTTGGAACATTTTTTCCTTCACTGGGACTCTTAAGGTGACTGAGATGATCTGACAGCAAGGAGCTATCATATCCCACACCCCCACGGAAACATTTGTCGCACTCACCTTCCTACTCCCACCCTACCCAACTCCACAATCCTCTCCATCTTAATCAGAGGCCCACATGGATCTGCAACCGCCTCAACTTCATAATAAATACTACAATAAAGTAACAATTAAAAAAATTAAGAAAACCAAAGAGGTCCAGCAGGCCTGGCTCCAGGCCACCAGGAATCCTGGTCATGTCTGTGCTGGACCACTGTCATCCCCTCTCTTCTCACTAAAGCTATTCCCATTCGGCCAGGAAGGACAGAGGAAGCACACACAGAAATGCTGGCTGCTGTCCCCTCTAGTGGGGGCACTTAGTGGGGCTGAAAGGCCAGGGGGCTGGCACAGGGGAGGGAGTGCTGTGTTCCTGTGCAGGAAGGGAAGTCTGGTTCCTGCCGTGATGGTAACAGGAGCAGAGGCCCTCACCAACAGAATGGGTGGGTCCTCCCA
>NW_024466348.1:0-98870 GCF_017591425.1 Ochotona curzoniae | reverse complement strand
CACCATTTCTTATATAGACTGTCTTTTCTCCAGGGATACTAGCTTGTCAAAGATTAATTGGTTGTGGATGCTTACATTTGTATGTAGGGTTTCTAATCTGCTGCATTGGTCTACGAGTCTGTATTTGTGCCAGTATCCTGCTAGGTAGACTCTAAGGGATTTATTTTTCAGTGTCAGCTGTGTTTATGAGTTTATATGTTATGATGACTTCCTAGATAAGACCCCCATAGCATAGTCAATAAACGCCACACTAAACAAATAGGACTATATTACACTCAGGAGCTCATGCACAGCAAAGGAAACCATTATATAGTGAAGAGACATCTGAGAGCATGATTAAGACATAAAAAAAATTGCAAACAATCTATCTGACAAATAATTAAGATCCCAAATATGCCAGCAAGGCAAAAAAACTCAACAATACCCATAACAACAACAACAGACACAGCAACAACAGACACATCCAGTTAAGAAATGGGCAGAGGAATTCACCAGAGAGCTCTCCAAAGAAGAAGTCCGAATGGCTAACAAATATGTGAAAAAGATCACCCTCTAGCCATCAGGAAAATGCAAACCAAAACTACATCTTAAGCCCATCAGAATAAGTAAAATACAATACAATACAATGCAATACAATACAATATAATACAATGCAACGCAATTCAACGCAACACAACTCAATGCAACACAATGCAGTGCAATGCAATACAATACAATACAATACAATGCAATGCAATACAATACAATACAATACAATGCAATGCAATACAATGCAATGCAATGCAATCCAATGCAACTCAACACAACGCAATGCAATGCAATGCAGTGCAATGCAATACAATACAATACAATGCAATGCAATGCAATACAATACAATGCAATACAATACAATACAATACAATACAATACAATACAATACAATACAATACAATGCAATGCAATCCAGTGCAACTCAACGCAACGCAACGCAACGCAATGCAATGCAATGCAATGCAATGCAATACAATACCATAGCAGAGAGTAACGCATGCTGGGAGGGTGTGCAGAAAGAAACACTGATACAGCATCGGTGAGAAGGTGAATCAGGCTGTGCTCGAGCAGTGTGGACATTTGTTTAACAACTGGATTAGATTAGACATGTGATCCAGCAATGACTCCAGGTGGCATATACCCAAAAGAAACGAGGAGAAAACCGTGTCACCAAGTCTGTAAGATCAGTTTTTCAAAACAGCCAATTTGGAACCAACCGGTTTCCATCATCAGGTGAAAAGTGTCAAAAATATTCTGTATGTGCTATATACATATAGAATAAAATATAGTTCAGTCTTTCAAAAATAATTAAATTCTACAAAAGACAGTAAAATGGGCTCCACTGGAAGGCATCGTGTTGAGTGAAATAAGCAGATCCAGAAAGACAAATGCAATGTGTTCTTCCTTTAATACGGGAACAAAAATTAGGAAACAAAACAAAACAAAACCAAAAACTCAGAAACTAGCAAACAGCTATGAAAAGGGAGAAATGTTAGCATGTGTCAGCACTGCTGCAAATACGGTTTTGTGAGTCAGAGCTTTACACTACGTCAAAGCAGTGTTGAGGAGTGCGATACTGCTGTAGATTGGATGGTCTGTGGTTACTGTAAAATTTACTATATAGAAATAAAATGGTCATCTTTCCATTCAATTATTGCTTATAGCTTTTGTCTGTACCCCTACTAAGCTAAGGCCTTTTGCCACTTTACTTCTCCAAATTCAGTGAAGTATTAAGACTTTTTATTCTACAGGAACTTGAAATTATACTATCTCAAAAACTAAAATCAAAATGGAACAAAACAGGGCAATGGAGTGGAAGAATTCAGAAAGGCCTGGAGGGAGTGAGGGAGACAGAAAGGCGAGGACTACCCCCTGGTTCTTCAAATTACCTTTACATATCATTTTGCATCTGTTAAAATAAAAGGTAAAAAGAAGTGAAGCTTAGTAAAACTTTTCTTTAGAAACAGGAAAAATGTGATGGCTTAATGTGTTCATCGGACAGCGCTTCATCCGTTTGGAGTTAATGCAGGTGTGAGCGACAGGTGTCACATCTTTGAATAGCACTCGGTGAGGACAGAGAATGGCTGGACCAATTGCAGTGTCGTGTATTTAGGATCCTGGATCTTCTGCTTACTGCCAGATGACAGAAGGACCACAACCTGGTATAAACTTGTTGAAGATTCACCTCAGGCATAGAGTTTGGCATCTAGCATCAACAAATAGTTGTGTAATGAATAATTAGGTGAATGGATTATACCAAGGAGATTATTTGATCTAAAGGTCATCCGGGCTCCACATTTCTGGATAAAATATGAAGCACCAATGAATTGCACTCCAAAATAAAAGCCTTCAGACATGATTTGTAGGCTAATTCAATGGTAGCGGTTTATAAATCTGCAGTTTGATTTGATTGTATTGTACAGCAATAAATGTAATCTTTGCAAAGACTATTATATATTCATGTCTTTCTGTACTTATCAAATGTACTACGGACTGCATTGTGTATTCATATCTGAGACATATGTTAACTGCTTAGTACAGATCCATAAAGTTCAAACAGTAACATGCATATATTTGTTTTTTATTTTATTTTCACTAACTTACTGGTTCACTCCCCAAATGACTGCAATGGTCAGGGCTAAGCCGATTTGAAGGTAGGAGCCAGGAGCATCTTCCAGGTCTCCCATGCAGGTGCAGGATCCCAAACTTTGGATCATCCTTTATTGCTTTCCCAGGCTGCAAGCAGGGAGATAGATGGTACTCAGGACCGCCAGGATTCAAACCAGCACATATATGGGATCTCGGCAGATGCAAGGCAAGGATTTAGCTACTAGGCTATTGCATTGGGCCCTCTCTATTTTAAATGAATTGTGTAGACTATGGATCTGGTTCTGCCGTGTTAGAAATGCACACATGTATTGGCTGGAATATAAAGTGTCGTAAAAATATCAGGTTTCAGAAAAAAATCTAATTTTACACAAATTACAAGGAGAAATAGCTTTTATGTAAATTATGTGGTTTTAAACAATTTACATAGGTTATTTTTTTTAACTCTTCGAAAAACATAAAAGCGACTGCCTATAACTAGATTGCAAAGTTGACATTCTCCTGAAGTAAGCCATATCACACTGTCAGTTTTTGCCAGTGAAAATACGGCATTTTGACAGTTTCATGTTTTGATCTAATGGGCTCAGACTCAATGGAAGGCCGCCATCACTTGCGGTGACTACTTTTAATGACATGAGTGGGTGCCTATAATTTCACACAGTAAATGGACGTAGAATCATATGTTCAGATAGAAACCTCCTGTCTTCTAGAAAGTCCTGAGCGAGTTGTCCGAAGTGTTTTGAAGTTGGAGATATCTGGGTTGGTACTCATCCGATATTTGGGGAAATGGCAGTTGAAAATTATGTCTCTACTTCTGAACGGTGCCTCTCCTGGGGCATTTTTCATTGCACAGCATGTCACATTGGGGTTTGGGGTGCTAGCAACCTGGATCAGAGTGCTGATTGAAGTGTTGGCTACTCTTTTTCCCTTCCAGCCTTCTGCTAACGACTGGAGGAGTGGACAGAGTTGCTGGCTTCAGGACTCAGTCTGGGTCAGAGCTGGTTATTGTGAGTTAATGGAATCAGCAGACGAAACAGCGCTCTCTCTCTTCTCTGCTCCCTTCTGCCTTTTGTCTTTTCCAGTCTCCTTTTCTAATAAGTAAGTAAGTGAATGAGTAACACTCTCTAAAGAACTCATTTCCTGGTTACAGACTTCACAGTACACCACTGTTGCACATTAGGGAAAAAGCTCATTACCTAAATATGACTAAACATCATCTGGGGAGTGTGTGTGTGTGTATTCAGTAAATTGATTTGTTATTTCATGATTCCAATCCTTGTGTGGATTGAAATCTTGCAGAGGGGTAGAAGGTAAGCCTTCGGTTATATTTGCATGGTATATCAGAAAACCTGAGTTCAGTTCCCAGCTCTGTCTCCTGATTCTAGGTTCTGAATCTGATAGGCGCCAGGGAGCACTCAAGTACTGAGCCCCTTCGACCCCAGTGGGAAAGTCAGCTTCAGTTTCTAAATCCCGGCTTGGACCAGCCCAGTCACAGCTTGGAGGGCCTTTGGAGGAATGGGCCAGCAGGTGCAGGAGATTTCTCTCTCCCTCTGCCTCTCAAACACAAATGTTCAAAGAAAACTCAGGGCCAAAGATCATCCTGCCCAACACCTACCTGCTGTATTTGCACTAAGGATAACTGATTCGAAACATAATATTTTAGAGAAGACTATTTTTTTCTTGATGATCTTAGGGAAAAAAAAGATTTAGCCATTTTTATTGTAAAGTCAGATTTACAGAGAGAAGGAGAGACAGATCTTCCATCTTTTACTCCCCAAGTGGGATTCACTCCATCAGCAGAATCCATCAGATGATGGAGTGAATTCACTCCCCAAGTGGCCACAACCGCTGGAGCTGAGCCAACCTGAAGCCTGGAGCCAGGAACTTCATCCAGGTCTCCCATGTGGGTGCAGGGTCCCAAGGCTTTTGGGCTATCCTCGACTGCTTTAACAGGCCACAAGCAGGGAGCTGGATGGGAAGTGGATCAGTCAGGACATGAACCAGTGCCCATATGGAATCCCAGTACACGCAAGATGAGGACATTAGCCACTAGGCTACTGTGCTGGGTCCTCAATCTTATTCGGGATACAAGTGCATTTATATCCGATTTCCAATGAGCAGGAAAATGTTTCCTGGTTAACAAGATCACAGAGGATGGAAAACAAACTTAGTTAAAACTCCTTGTCACTAATCAGCTGATTCCAATGCACGTGGGTGAGTCGTGGACTCCTGCCCCTCACTGGGAAGGTCTCCACGACTGATGTCCTTGAGTGAGCTCAACATCTAACTTATTGCTTCCATTGGATAATTCATGACTTTCAGTTCTACTGCAGCCAGTCTGCTTGACCAATGGAGGACCTCATTGTTAATATATAAAATACACCACGTGCTGCCCATCGCTTCATAAGGCACGGATAACATGTCATTACATTTAGCCTGGAGTAACCATGGTCCTATTCTTTATTCTTAAGGGTATTTATTTCAAAATTACATAATAATGAGAAAAGATAGAATTAGTCATTTAAAATAAATATTGCAGCAATGTTAGATATCCTCCATCAATGAGTGCATTTACTGCTTTTAACACCTGTTCTACTTCTTAAACCTCTCCAATACTTAGCTTCAATAGATACAGAGTATGACAAATAGCAATAGTAACTTCTTGGCATTATGGTAAAAAAAAATCGATTCAAATATTCAGATGAGTAATGTTTTGTACATTATAAATTCCCCAAACATATCATTTATCATTACTAAGTGTAAATATTACTGATATGATTGTTAATATCAACAAAATTCTGGCCCGGCGCTATAGCCTAGCAGCTAAAGTCCTTGCCTTGAATGTGCTGGCATCTAATCCAGACAGCCCCGCTTCCCATCCAGCTTCCTGCTTGTGGCCTAGGAAAGCAGTCAAGGACGGCCCAGTGCTTTGGTACCCTGCAGCCATGTGGAAGACCCAGAAGAGGCTCCGGGTTCCTGACTTTGGATTGGTGCAGCTCACTTTGGGAGTGAATCATCAGATGGAAGCTCTTCCTCTCCGTCTTTCCTTCTCTCTGAGTATCTGCCTTTCCAATAAAAATAAACAACTTTTTATAAAAATTAACAAAATTCATTCTTTATGTCATTGATCATTTTAAAATTCTATCTTTTTCATTGTCAACCATATGATTAATGGCATCAATTGTTGAATGAGTGAAAACCATCAATTTACTCAAATCTATTTTATTACCCAGGGATAAGCAAAATTCAAATATATGCAACAAGTCCCTGAGTCTGTAGACACTCTTAAAAGTAGCCATGGACAATGGACAGGCCTTAGAATAAATCTTGACCTGTCAGAGAGAGGCAGACCACAGCTCTTAGTCTGAGATCCTGGGCCATCCACACGCAGAGCCCTGAACTTGGCCAGAGGCTTGGGGCTGGATTTTGAGCAGTGTTTGCCTGTCTCTGGAGACAGACCTAGGACAGATGGGGAAGGAATGTGACATAAAGCCTTGAGATTTGGATGACCTTCTTTGCTTCTACTGAATTGCTCTCATTGGCCCCCTGCTCTAGAAGGCGAGTGCATTGGAAAAATGCTTTGAGAAATGCCTCAACTATCTCTTTAGTAAGATACAGGACAACGGAAGCCTGAAAGGCAGTGTAATAGAAGGCAATATGAAATGTACTGATGAGGTACTAGTGACCACTGCAGCCTTTAGGAGGCAGCTGGTCAATGGTAGTACACAACCAAAGGGTCTATCAATCAATCGCAGAGTACCACCTTGAAAGGAAATCTCAGAAGCAACTCCAGTCTCAGAGTTGTCATGGAAGCAGCAACTGCTCAGCTCTTCGTCCAGTAGGGCTCACTGTCTCCAGGTATTGCTGTTCTCATCAGTGTTAAGCAGTGCCCTCCAGCAGACACTGAGCTGCTGTAAGACCTGCGGTGTCTTTGATGGGTTTTCCTAGAGAAGATAAAGGGAGCCGACCGAGGATTGCCAACTCATAGTTTTGGTCAGCTTCAAGGTTTTCCCATATAGCCTTACATTTTTATACTTCCAAAATTCACTTCATATGTAAGAAAACAGACCATGACTAATCGTGGAAAGAATTGGGATGTGAGTGTCAGTTCAACACCTCCTGACTTTTTGTCTCCCTTTCAGCATAAGATGCGATGACCTACTTCTGAAATTCCTTAGCCTGGAGTACATGTATTCAACGGAATCTTACATATGTTCTACTCTGAAACACGTAGATGGCAAGGTGCTTTATCTGATGAAGGAGCAGGGAAGCTGGAATTCTTCCTGCCTGAGTATTCTAGAGCAATGCCTATCCACCCTAACACAGCTGATCAATATGTACTCCATGCATTGTGAGCAAAAAGTGTCTGGCAGATGTTGGTCCTTGGATGCAACTGGTTGAAACTATTTAGATCTGGTGTGAGCTATTTTTGGAAATACCAAAGGGCCTCAAGCCTTCTTCTAAGATCCTGGCAATTCTCAATTACATGAGCCAGCTCCCAGGCGGCATGTGTTGACAGAAAATGTTCAGTTGCCAAGATGAATGTGAAGGTGACACAAGAGTTTGAAAAAGTCAGCTTGTTGTAAGAGTATGCAAGAACATCCTCCTACTAATTAACATATCCCTCCTGTAATTCTAAAGAGACCTGGAGCTTGTCAGACTTTTGCAAGTGGAGAAGACAATTTCTGAAATGGACGTCCCCCTCCAATTTTGATTTTTTTGGCCACTGAATAAAATCATGTGTGCCTCACAGGCGTAATGGATTTTGTCACTAACATCATGACACCGGCTGTGGATGAATCCAATCCCTTTGCAGAGTGATTGGGGTTTGATTGGCGTTGCTCACTTCTTGTTCCCACGCAAGGACCCTTGTAGGTCCCCAGAAGTTGCTACAGAGAACGAGAGAAGTAGTACACACTGAGCAACTTCTAAGATCATGCTCAAATGACCCCAATGGTTTAATTTTATAGCTGCTCTTAAAATGCCATCCAAGACAAGATGGTATTAGTCTGTAGAGTATTGATCTGCCACTTGGGTCACTGTCCCTTATCAGAAGTCACTTCCAGTTCAATTCCTCCCAAAAGTACAATGGGACTCAGCAGAGGATGGGCTAAGTGCTTCGGTCCCTGCCGCCAACCACTTGGGAAACTACAGTGGAGTCCCAGGTTCCACCTGTGTCTGCCCAGATCACGTGGTCAATTGGAGAGTGAACTTACAGATGGAAGACCAGTCCACTCAGTCACTCTGAAAATATTTAAATATTTCTAAAAATAAATAAACAGGAAACATGTTTCTAACAACACAAAATGCTCACATTTAAGCTGGTTTTTTTTTTCTGAGTTTAAAACATTTTTTTAAAGTTGAATAATACTATATTCCCCTTAGCAATTCTGTGACTGCTACCTGTGACAATATGTCAAAACATCTAAGAAATTCCTTGGTCTGCATTAACAGTCGGTAGAAAATATGGCTGATGTTACTGTATTTATGGCAAATAAAACAAAGTCGAGAAGGTAAGGGTCTTGTAAAAGTAAATTAAATGCACACACACACACATAAACACATTCCAAAAGACATTAGGAAATTCATAAAACTAGAAGTATAATCCCTACAGAGTTTTACAAGACAAAGACAGCAGTTGGGACAAATTGATTAGCACTAGGATTAACATGTTGGAAAGTAAGTCCTGGGAAGATTGAGGATGTGATAGATGTTAGCTGGTGGAAAAAAATGAAGTCACATAATACAGCAGAACTCCATGAACATTTCGACTTTAAAATAAGGCAGCATTATTGTAGATTATGGGCAAGTAGCAAACTTGCACTTACATTTAGAACTGTAACAATCAGATGATGATATCAAGGGTGTCTTAAATTCCCTGAAAATGCTATATCCTCTGCATTCAAGCTCTACCTACCTCTTTCTGGAAAAATCTAAGAATTTTTTTTTGAGTCTCTGTGTTCATATATGTAAAGAGAATATACCAACACCCAACCCTGTAGGATTATTTTAAAGATTAAATAAGCCATCAGGTAAAAAAAAAAAAAAAGTCCTGGCACATATTAGTCAGCTAAACTTCAAAAACCTTTGTCCTGACCAAAAGATATATGATGGGGCTGGCATTGTGTTGTTATGTCTTCATCAACTGCCTGCAGAGCTGGCTGGCCTGGTTGAACAGTTCTGGAAGCTCCACTTCAACCCAGCTCTGTGCCAATGGAATTTAGAAGCTCCACTTCCAACCCAGCTCTGTGCTAATAGAGTTCAGAAGCTCCACTTCCAACCCAGCTCTGTGCCAATGGAGTTCAGAAGCTCCACTTCCAACCCAGCTCTGTGCCAATGGAGTTCAGAAGCTCCACTTCCAACCCAGCTCTGTGCCAATGGAGTTCAGAAGCTCCACTTCCAACCCAGCTCTGTGCCAATGGAGTTCAGAAGCTCCACTTCCAACCCAGCTCTGTGCCAATAGAGTTCAGAAGCTCCACTTCCAACCCAGCTCTGTGCCAATGGAGGTTAGAAGCTCCACTTCCAACCCAGCTCTGTGCCAATGGAGTTCAGAAGCTTCACTTCCAACCCAGCTCTGTGCCAATGGAGTTCAGAAGCTCCACTTCCAACCCAGCTCTGTGCTAATGGAGTTTAGAAGCTCCACTTCCAACCCAGCTCTGTGCCAATGGAGGTTAGAAGTTCCACTTCCAACCCAGCTCTGTGCTAATGGAGTTCAGAAGCTCCACTTCCAACCCAGCTCTGTGCCAGTGGAGTTTAGGAGCTCCACTTCCAACCCAGCTCTGTGCTAAAGCACCTGGGAAAGCAGCAGAACATGGATACAGTACTTAGGCACCTGAATTCACATGGAAGACACAGAAAGAACTTCTGGCTCCCAATTTGTTTGACCAGCACTGGCTGTTGCAGTAATTTGGGGATTGGATTAGTAGATGCAGAATCTCTCTCTGCCTCTGCCCTTTTCTGTTCTTCTGTATGACTCTGCCTTTCAAATAAATGTTAAAAACACAGCATGCTGACAAATTTCGATGTGATATTTGTATCAGTTATTTTACATGACCCATGAAAATGATGATATTAGAAACTCTCGGGCCCTAGCAGCTAAAGTCCTCACTTTGAATGTGCTGGGATCCCATATGGGTGCCGGTTCTAATCCCGGAAGCCCCACTTCCCACCCAGCTCCCTGCTTGTGGCCTGGGAAAGCAGTCGAGGACAGCCCAAAGCCTTGGGACCCTGCACCTGCGTGAGAGACCTGGAGGAAGTTCCTGGCTCCTGGCATCGGATCAGCACAGCACTGGCTGTTACGGTCACTTGGGGATTGAATCAACAGATGAAAGTTCTCCCTCTCTGCCTCTCCTCCTCTCTGTATATCTTACTTTTCAATAAAAATAAATAAAATCTTTAAATAAAAAAAAAGAAAGAAAAGAAAATCACCTTGTTCCAGTGACCCAAAATGTTGATTTTTAGGAAAAACTGAAACAAAGTTACTGCCTTTCAGCTTCTTACTATACTAACAGGTGTCTGCACGATGCCCATAACCAGCATGAAGTTACCAAGTTAAGGCTTCCTGAAAACATTGTGAGAACTGGGACTGACACCATGGTGCAGTAGAATAATGCATTGCCTGTGGCACCATACCTTGTATGGGTACCAGTTTATGTCCTGTCTAACTTCCAACCCAGCTCCCTTTTATGGCTTGGGAAAGCACAGAGGGCAGCTCCAATCTTTGGCCCCTTGCATCCAGTTGGGAGGCCCAGATAAAGCCATGGTGACCATTTGGAAGAAAGCACCAGTGGATGGAGCTCTCCCTCTCTCTCTTTCTCCCTCCCTCCTCCTCCACTCCCTCTCTCTCCCAGTAATCCTGACTTTAAAATGAACAAATCCAAAAAAAAAATCATGCCTTGTTGCTTTTATGGGACAAAATTGCTGCTGTGACTTGAAGTGTTCTGTGAGCTCACACAACTCAAATTCGCATCAGGAAAGAGAACAGGAAATCATTTAAAACATCAACCTTCTAGACAAGAGGTGGGGATCCAGAGCGATAAAAAAAAATTGAATTGTGAACTGTAGGAGCACAATTTGATAGGGTATCATTTGTGTGAGAACAACTGTTTGGATATTGTCTGAATGGGAACAATAGATTGGATATACAAAACAAAGAGATATTTTCAGACAAGGGTATGGAAACAACTGATGGTTTCTGTAGACAAGTTTATGGGAACTATGCAAGAGCTCCTCAATAATTCCTCCCTTCTCCTATGTGACCCTCAGCCCATAAAAGCCCGATGCCACTAATAAATTTTGGCTATTGACCATCACTGTAGTCCATGTGTGTTTTTATCGGCTCAGTGCACCAAGTCTCTCACTGCAGGACAATGGCCAGTGAACTAGATTTAGCAGACTTAATTCATTCATGCAATTTTAAGAATACAATGAAACTTCCTTCTTCCCTCATTCCTCCTTTCTCTCCAACCTCTCAATCACTTCCTCTGTTTCGTTTTTTATGTAACGTATTTGACATTTACATTGTAGCAGAAAGAGATAAGCTTGCTGGGACTGTAGACAAACCATTTATCTATTTATTTGAAAATCAGAGCGAGTGATACAGATTTTTTTCCATCTATCAATCCAATCCCCAATGTCCACAATGGTCCTGACAGTCCACATGCCAGCTGCTTTTCCCAAGCCATTAGCAATCCCGGATGGGAACTGGATGGGAAGGGAAATGGAGCAGTGCTGAGGTGGGATGCCAGCACTGCAGACAGAGGCTTTACGCACAATGCCATCATGGCAACCAGAAAATTTTTTTTTTCATTGAGAAACACTACTTCAAAGAGAAAAATAACTTTTCCTTGTAGTGATGTAGAGAATTAAAGGTTTTGACGGTTTTCTTTCACGTCCACACTAGGTTGTTATCCTACTAATAGAATATTTAGGTAAATAGTGTTTTGTATACTCACTTCCTGTTTTACTCCACAGTCATATATCTTATACACTTATCATTAAGCATTTTCTGCAATATCTTTTTCATTGTTAACAGAATGAAATTTTCATGTTCAATACTTAATTTGATCATTTGGACACTTACTTTAACATCTCTTACTACAATGTAGCTAAAGTTCTGTTTTTAATGAATTTGTTTTATTTACATGTTAATTTAAATCTTAGAGGGAAAATGGCTAATTAAAGAGCATGTGAATGCATCTTTTCTGACAAATGACAGCTCTTTCCAGGTTCCTGGATTTGTGACCAGAATTGAGTCGCTCCATGGTGTATTCCTCCCTGGATGGCATGACTTGGGGGTCATCACTACTATAAAATGTCCAACGACCAATTCTCATGTTCTTGCAAATCTATCTATTCGTAGTTCACCATTTTGTTTTGTTAAAACTCAACTTCCACATCAGGTTATATGCCAAGTGCCTAAGTGTTCCCAAAGAAATGCTATCTGAGGGACCATCTGGTTCTGAAGGACCTTGTTGTCTCCTGAGACGATGTTTCAGACCAGACCTGGAGCACAATATCTCTAAAGAGGTATATCACCCATCCCAGGAGTCAGAGAGTCCCACCAAGTCATCCCATGTACCCTGGGCACCCAGGGCCCTCTTAGAGGACTCCCACACACAGGCCGGGCACCCAGGGACATCTTAGAGGACTCCCACACACAGGCTGAGCACCCAGGGCCACATGGAGGACTCCCACACACAGGCTGAGCACCCAGGGCCACTTAGAGGACTCCCACACACAGGCTGAGCACCAGGGCCCTCTTAGAGGACTCCCACACACAGGCTGAGCACCCAGGGACATCTTAGAGGACTCCCACACACAGGCTGAGCACCTATGGGCCACTTAGAGGACTCCCACACAGGCCAAGCAGCCAGTGTCATCTTAAAGGACTCCTACACACAGGCCGAGCACCCATGGGCCACATGAAGACTCCCGCGCACAGGCTGAGCACCAGGGCCCTCTTAGAGGACTCCCACACAGGCTGAGCACCCAGGGACATCTTAAGAGGACAGATTTTTCCACATAAATGAAGCCATAGAATCACTCTATCTGGATGTCCCATCCAGCAGGACAGTCAACAGGGGGTTGCAACCAACCTAGGAGAGAATGGGAGGCAAGAGACACGAAGAATGGACAGCGAGACAGGATGTCTGAAAAAAATGTCAGTTTATTGATTTTAATTGAGGGGTTTTTTGTTTGGTTTTTTTTAAAGATTTATTTTTTTTTATCTTTATTACAAAGTCAGATATACAGAGAGGAGGAGAGACAGAGAGGAAGATCCTCCATCCGATGATTCACTCCCCAAGTGAGCACAACAGCCGATGCTATGCCGGTCCGAAGCCAGGAGCCTCTTCCAGGTCTCCCATGAAGGTGCAGGGTCCCAAAGCCTTGGGTCATCCTCGACTGCCTTCCCAGGCCACAGGCAGGGAGCTGGATGGGAAGCGGGGCCACCGGGACTAGAACCGGCACCCATATGGGAACCCAGGCGTGCAAGGCAAGGACCCCAACCACTGTGCCATCGCGCCAGGCCCTATTGAGGGTTTTTATATTCTTCAGTAACTAAGGCTCAAGGAGGAAAGGAGAAACTGGGACGCAAGCCATGGTCTCAAAACCGATTGTTCCTGAGCAGCCACCATATCAACCATAGTAACCAACATATCAACAATAGCATAGGTAATCAGTAACAAGATGTCAGCAGCATAAATCACATTCTGAAACAGTTGCTACAAACAATTGAAGCTAAGCGTGTGATTACTTTCATAACTTCTTTCCCAAGCATCTAGCCAGCCTGGGGTTTTCCACTGGCCCATAGTTCTATATTCAAAATGGCTTCAGTGTGGCTACAGAACATGGCTCCTGACACTTCAGTACTGTCATTTTCTTCAAGAAGGTTCCTGATTTTCTTTTACGTTTCTTTAGTGGCACTTTAGTCCCTCAGTAGCATATTATTTAACTTCATGGTGCTTTTGGTTTCTGTTTTCTTCCTGTTGTTAATTTTGTTTTGTGGCTTTTCACTTAAGGGCATGTACAGTAATTGTGTAATGGAGGCCATCATATACAGATGCGAAGACATAATGCAGTATGCATCTCTACTTCCAGACCAAAGATGGACTCCCAATGAAACTGTTTACTATATCTTGACAATAGAATGCTGGACTCTGTGCCATTGGCCATGCCCACAATAATGAACAAATGACTATGCATGAAGAACTATGCTATATAGTAATGATACAAGGGAACTCAGCGAGGCAGGAGGGAATTGGGGAGGGGATAGCAGAAATCCCAGGGTAAATGGAACTGCTTCCTAAAATGAAAATGATAAAAAGAAGTAAAAATTTAAAAAAGACAGATCTGAGGCAAACAAACAATCAAATGGAGCATTTACAAATGCATATAGGATTCAGTAGGTAGAGAATGCAAAGAGATGTTTCTTCAAGAAATACAAAATGCAAGTTTAAAATCAGGCAAGACAGTGGGTGCAAATTTGCAAAAGAGGCATAAATGCTAACTACAATTCTAAGGGGCTGACACTTACACCAAAAGCAAAAGCACAGTATACTCATTTTGTATTAATTTTCTGAAGCTATAATAAAATGTACCTGGCTATTTTGTAGGAAGATTTGGAACTCACTCCCTTTGGCATCTATGGCAACTACAAAAATGGGTTTTCATGGGTTATGGATATTCTCCTTGTATTCACGTATTTCACTTTTCTTTTCTGGATTTACCAATTTTGTGTGTTTAATACAGGCTGCTTTATCACAGCCACTCTCCCTGTACTTCACCTTAACCATCAGCATTTAAATAGGAAGTTTCCACTAGATGTCACCCGCAGAAGCCCACAATGTGCTAAATGCACTTAATGAAGCAATCTGTTCATTTGTCCTGTGTATTCAGACTGCTGAATGGAGTTCTCTGAATGTCTTCTCATGTTGAGATTGGTGCGACTCTCAAATCGCTTCATGCTTAACTAAACTCTGTGAAAGAGATTTTCTGGAATGTTTGTGAACAAGAAAGTCTGAGAAATTCTACCCTACCATGTTTCGGTGGAAAGGAGCCCTCTCCCTCACCCTCCGTCAGAGGAAGTGAAATCGGGAGACATTTTCTTTTTGAATCTTTCTGAAAGTTTTCTGGAGGTGCCTTAGGAGCATTTCACAGAATGCTGTTCACGCTGGCATTTTATCTTCCTATCACGGTGCAGGCTGAGCAGATACAGCAGGCCACAGCAGCATACAGCAACTCATTCCCACACCACCATGAAGCCTAGTGGTGCCTTGGATACATGCCAAGCCAGTGGAGACCCCCTAAACATGCCATACCAAACACAAGGAAGACAAGCCACCACAAGGATAATCTGTGTCTTGTGAAAATTAAAAATTCATAATTACAGTCTACTTGAAATTATTCATTATTAATCAATATTCTGCATTTCATTTCAACCTGCCAGTCATGTTCACAGCCCTGGTAACTACGCACCTCTTATCTGCGGAGGACAGCATCCAGTACCCGACTGGGTTTTGACTGTGACTTGGATTAGACAAAGCACCAAGGTACCTCCATCATAGAATAACATCCTATTTTTCTTGGTTTTAATATTACTCTCAATTATCCAATCCTATTTTGTCCTGACTTCCCAGCTAACCGTCCCCCCTCTCCAACTTTGTATTAAACCCAAAGACACTATTTTTTCTTTCACACAGTTTAGGTTCCCACCCAATCAACTAGAAGTCCTAACCTTAGAATTCACAGCAGCATATTGTGAGTCATCTATCAGAGTGATTTGTTCATGGCCTCGGTGGTTGTCCTCCAGTCATCAGCTAGCAGGTGGGCACTAGGAAGCGCCCTGCAAAGAAGCAGGGTGCTCAGGGTCCAGGAGGCGAAGCCTTCTGCCTCCTTATTCCTTTAGCACTCCCAAAGTGCAGTTTCAGAAGCAGGTTCATGCGCCAGAGATGCCCAAGGTGTAACTGATAAGGCAGAGTCGTGACCCTGCTGCCCCACGTAGGTCAGATACCTGCAGGCTGCACCAGGTAAGCAGGAGTCCACCTTTAGGAATGAGGCCTGTGGACACATCGAGCAATCTCGGGTGGTCCTGGCGGCTGCTGACCATTGAGGTCTGATTCTGAGTGGTTGCTGTGAAGCCACAGGCTGTGTGTTCCATAGCTCTTAACCTAGAGACAGGGATTGTGATGCTCGGGAACGGTCACTCGGATGTCCAGTAGCTGGATGCCCAGATCCTGGCTCTGGGAGGACTTGACAGTCCCAGCTCAGCGCACCCGCTTCTGGTCAACCATCCTCTACATTTTGCTGCAATTGGATTCAGATCATGAGAACTGCCATCTCAGGGCAGGATGCAAGCAGTTCGTGTGATTTCCAATTGGACTAAAATTTGGAGTGTGGTTCGGTGGAACCATGTTAAGATGAACGCAGACTTCCCCTCATCGCTAGAATGTCTCTGTGAAAAAAATTAGGATAATCCTGCTTTCCAGTGCCTCAGTAACTTTAACAAAGCTTTGAGCACTCGAAAGGACTTCGGGGCAAGTTTCAAAGTGCTTGCCTCTCTTGACAACGGTGCTGCTGCTTGTCCAATGATTGGCCCATGGGATCCCCGGGGGCTCACAGATTTTTGGAAATGAATTTGAGTAAAATCAAAGTCCGGCTGCCAAATTCTGGGGCTGCAAGTGAAGGTAATTTTAGGGAGGTATAAATTGGGATTACAGGAGCAATATGTATTTCTACAATATGTTATTTTAAAAACCAGTGTGCTGATTTAACTTTTCAGACATAGTAAGTGACAAGCCTATGGTGATTTTTTTGGTGTGAAACTTAAGGGACCGATTTTTAAAAGAACTTCAAAGGCTTTCTACGTGTGTGTGTGTGTGTGTGTGTGTGTCTCTGTGTGTGTGTGTGTGTAGGCATATACTAAAATATGTTACTGACTTTAAACTTAATAGGACAGTTTTGAAAGAAGTTAAAACCTAATCTGATTGTCCTCCTCCTAGACCCCAGGCTGCTTTCAAATTCAATTTGGTTAGTCCTTTTAGTTAGTTATTTATTTTAAACTTACTGTTGACTAATCAGAGGAAATTTGCACTTTACATTGTAAAAGTAAATACAGTTTTCTGAAAGTTGTTCCTTTTACAGTAAAGGGCTATTTTTAAAAATGCGTGCATCTGACATTGTGATTTTTTTTAAAGATTTATTTTTATTATTTTTTCATTGGAAAGGCGGATATACAGAGAGGAGAGACAGATCTTCCATCCGATGATTCACTCCCCAAGTGAGCGCAACGGGCCGATACTATGCCGATCCGAAGCCAGGAGCCTCTTCCGGGTCTCCCACATGGGTGCAGGTTCCCAAAGCTTTGGGCCATCCTCGACTGCTTTCCCAGGCCACAGGCAGGGAGCTGGAAGGGAAGCGGGGCTGCCGGGATTAGAACCGGTGCCCATATGGGATCCCGGGCGTGCAAGGCGAGGACCTTTAACCACTTGCGCCACCGCGCTGGGCCCTGACATTGTGATTTTAAAGCGTCTTTATCACACAAATGGCTCAAGCTTAGAATTTCCAGAGTCTCATTTTTCTGATAAAATGAACCTTTCTGCTTATAACAATTTCAGAAAATAAAATACCCAAAACCTTGTATTATATATGACATCAAAATTAGGAAGTTAATGCAAAAAGTTCTTGAAAACATAGAACTAAATAGTAATTGTGTATTGGTATAAAAGTCTTTTTGCAATCTATATTTTGTTTGGTAATGACGTATGATTTTTTTAAATTTTAATAATTCTTGAAAGTTAAAGAGGGAGAGAGGAAGAAAAAAGAGATGAATAATAAGATATAATGAGAGAGAAATCTTGTTAGTCCCCAAATGGGTGCAAGGACTTGGGCTAGCCCAGGCTGAAGCCAGAAGTCTGAGCTGCTTCCAATTTTCCCACGTGCTTCTGACTCCCAAGAACATGGGCCAGCCTCTCTTGGTTTCCCTGGAACGCTATCACAGAGTTGATCAGTGGTGGAGTAGCTGGACTTGAATCGAGAAGCCAGCTTCGCAATCAGTGGTATTACCTACTACATCAACCACCATGCTGCTCCCTGTCAGCATCTTAAAGAATGTGTCATGGTGATTAATTACTCCTGTCCACTCTTTGGGACAGTGTGGTAGTGCATTGCTTCGAGGTTGCTTTCTTTACATGGCTTAGGCAAGGGTTGCTGAGTTCACGCTGTTTTCCATATGGAAGACACAGCAATGAACATCACTATGAAGGAGGAAGTTTTAGTTATTGCAAAGAGGTGTGATCTGTATTCCGTTTTCTAAAACCACGCGCCTAACTTTCTGTTATTACGTTGTTTCTTTGGGATGCAATTCTTGTCATTTTACACCATGGTAAGCAAGTTTTCCCTGAGTGTGCTCAGTTGGTCCTTCATTCCCTCCTTGATGTTCTCAACTGCTGTTCGCATTTATTCCATGATGGATGAACTGCCATGCGCTGCAAAAAGGACTTAGGAATAGGCAGACATGATCGATCCTCTATTATATCAATAGTAAGTCCTAGAGTAGGAGTGCAAAAGACATATATAGACAAATACCACATTTGCAATAGAGAGTAAAGACCGGGAATGGAGGGAGAAAGTTAGAAGGTGGCGGAAATCCTTCTCCGAGAGACGACTTCTGAGTAGACCTGAAGAGAAATTACAGGCACCCACGTGCAATCCTGGCACATGCAAGGTGAGGGACTTAGCCACTAGGATACCACACAGGGCTCAGAAAAATCTTTTTAAAATTATTTGTTGGGTTTGTTTTCCATTAGACTGTTTTGGGGATATAGTATTTCCCCTGTCCCGATCATGTTACTAGTTCCTATTTTTGATTTGCAATGAACTTCTTCCACAAAAGTAGAGCAACTATTTTGAGAGTCCTCCCCCTTTGATGTATGTAACACACTTCCAGTTTTAATTATATTTTCCATTCCCCTTCATCAGATGAATTTTATGCGTACTAATATTTCCTGCATTTGTTTCTGTCTTTCCCATTATCCATGAATCTTGTCAGCAAATTCAGTGTCCATTTGCTAAAAATTAAAAAATAGTCAGGCAGATTTCTACTGATACATATATTTACATAGCTGATGTTCAGAGAAGAAAGTGAGATTGTATTCTTTTAGAACCCCATGGGATATATAGGAAAATGTCCATGGGGTTTCATAACTGTAATCAATAGTCTTCTACATTGGTGATTGCATTTAAGAAGTGGGAATCTCAGGTTGGTACAATAATGCTTATTATGTCTCCTTTGATAATGAATCAGCAAGAATTCTTAAGAGGAGTGGATTGGTTGCTTAAGAAGATCCAGGTGTGACACTTCGGATATTTCACATCCCTTTCCTGTTTCATATCAAATGTTAATGTCATGTGGCAAATCTTCTTGGAGAAAGCAACTGTTTGGTGTCTGTCAGTCTGGGCGCCCAGGAGCTGAAAGGTTCCAATTTCATTTTCCCTTTTCCAATTCCGGTAGTCCTTTGTTCCCAGCCTGAAAGCCACAAGAGCTGTGAGATCAGCCCCTCAGTGTCTAGCTGTGTCAGCTTTGACTGTTGCGACCTTTCGGATTTCTGCTTCTTTATTGGAACAAGTCCTGACTGCGTTAGGTGACAGCTTCTCAGTTTCTCCAGCTGACCCACATTTCAGGAGATTTTTTCACAGCGATCTGATGTCCCTGGTCATCACGAGATTGTCACTGCCTTGAGGGTGGGCGTTGGATGTTAACAACTTTAGCCCTTTTTTCTCAAGCCTCATATTCTCCATGAAATTACCTGGAAGATTATCTTCACAGCATCACAGATACATTCTTGAATAGCGTGTTTTTTACTGATGTCTACGTTTTACTTTTGAAAAGTTTTAAGGGAAAAAGGCTTGTTTTTTTTTTTAAAGATTTATTTTATTATTTTTATTGGAAAGGCGGATATACAGAGACGAGAGACAGAGAGGAAGGTCTTCTGTCCGATGATTCACTCCCCAAGTGAGCGCAGTGGCCGATGCTATGCCGATCCAAAGCCAGGAGCCTCTTCCGGTCTCCCATGCCAACGGCCGATGCTATGCCGATCCGAAGCCAGGAGCCAGGAACTTCCTCCAGGTCTCCCACGCGGGTGCAGGATCCCAAGGCTTTGGGCGATCCTTGACTGCTTTCCCAGGCCACAAGCAGGGAGCTCGGTGGGAATTAGAGCTGTCAGGATTAGAACCAGCACCCATATGGGATCTCGGGGCATTCAGGGTGAGGACTTTAGCCGCTAGGCCATGCCGCCGGGCCCAATAACCTGAGCTTTTTTTTTTTTTTCATATGTATCAGCCATTTGAATTTGCTCTTTTGAAAAATATCTGTTCTTTTTCTTCGCCCATTCCTTCACAGAGTTATTTGCTTTGCTGTCATGAGTTTCTGAAGCTCTTGGTTGGAAAATTCCCTTTGAGGAGACCTGGACCCAAGGTGTGATGACTGTGCCAAGAAAGATCTGTACGCAGGGGATGCCAGGCAAATGAATCAATATGCACTTTATTGAACTCAACAGGGTATTTAAATATACTAGGCAGGCTCCCTAGGCAACCATGTGAAGCTTTGATGCAAATAGCAAACAAGGAAATGAAGTAACAATTACCGTAGCAGCAAAGGAATAAATATGTTTTTGAGGAATAGATTCTAACAATCAAACCAATTAACTGCGGAGGGGGATACACTTGACTACAAGCAACCAAGGAGGAAGGAGGCATTTGGAGGTGCTACTTGTCCCCAGACCCGGTCCATATACATACTGAGATACACTGCAGTCATGTCCAGCCCAGATCATCACCTCAATGCTGCCTCTCAAGCTCACCAGTGGGATCAACGACCCAACCTGCCCGTCCCCTTATCTTCCCAACTAGGCCTATTCCCAGCTACAGTTCTTACACATGCCAGCGATTGCTCTGACCCAGCTTGGCATTCCTTCTCTTGGCCTTTGCCACCAGAAGCTGCAGCCTGGCCTGGCCTGGCATGGCCTGTCCCCAGTCCCAATTCTTGCTAATAAGTGCTACAACCTACCCCTACGCAATCTGCTCCCATCCCTGGCTCGTGCAAATTGGTAGGTGTAATACCATAGCCCAGCATGACTGCACTCCATCCTGGATGCTGCACTTACCAGTGAGCAAAGGTTGACCTGCCCCTACCCACTCCAACCCCCTCAAGATCCAACTCACACACTTGATAGTTGGAGGAGATGCTATGCCTGGCCTAACCAACACCCAGGCCTGAATCACATGGTCACCAGCAGGATCTATGGTCCACTTGGGGAAGTTACCCTAGTTCCCCCCCTCCCATTTCCAGATCTTATATGTGTTGGCAGGTTTTAGAGCCTTACATGGCATAGTCTGCCCCTTCGAACCTTGCCTTTATACAAGCTGGTGGATATTGTGGTCCAGCCCACCCTATACTCTATTCTTGGGTTTTCCTGCAGGTGCTGCATCCTGAACCTGCCTGGCTTGTTCTCAACCCCATGAGCATCAGAAGGTTTACAGTCAAGACAAATCTGTCCATCACTACCCCCAGCTTTAATCAAACCAGTAGAAACTGCAGATCTACAGGGTTGGGCCCACATATTCCCCCAAAGAATCTATCCCTCAGACATGATTCCCTTACATGTTGGTCAGTGTCATGGCCCATCCCTGTTCTGACTCACTGGCAGGTACTATAATCTAGCCCTGCCAGATAGGCCCCAAGCCCTAGTTTTAATGTGTACCAGTGAGTGGTGTTAGCAGTGATTCATGCTAACTAGCCCAGTTCTTGTCTCCCATATGGACTGGTTATTCACTAAGCCATGAAGATCTTCCTGGTTCCCCCTCTCTAAACCACTCCATGTCAGCCACCCAGCAACCTGTAAGTACAGTGGCCTTGTCAATGTAAGTCCCTCAGAAGTTGTTTCTCACCAACAACATACTCCCTCTGCTGTCCTCCCTCCCACACATCTCCTTACTGCAATCCCTAATCAAACCACATTTCCTAGTTAAGGCTTTCTGAAGCCCAATCTTCCCATTGGGTGGTGTGCTGGCCTGGAGTTCTGGCCGCCCTCTAGGCTGCCCTGCTCCTGGCAGGTGCTCTGGCCTGGGAACTTATCCCTTTGCACATCTGAGATCTAAGCATATTTAAAGTTTTTCAAACCTTTTCTGCCAGCACACCAGGCCAGCATACTAACTCAGGACTCTCCCTTCCCCTCACCGGACCCTGCCCAGAACCAAGCACATGGCAAAACCTCAGAGCTCTCTCTCCACCTGCCTGGATGTGAACACCCTTATCCATTCATGCCCGTGCCAGTCCCATATAAGTCCTACTTCATTCAAAGTTGCCCTAGTGGCACATGCTGCTGGAAAGTTCAAAGGCATCAGGATGATGCATCGCTGGAAAGCACAAAGATCAAGGTTGAGAACATTATCTTTCCTTCGCATTCTACATTGAACTGTTAACCTGAGTCCCCTGGAATGCAATGATACTGGATTGATACATACAGGAAGCATGAAATAATTATCCTCCTTATCACATGTGGTTACCCTGTGCAGGCATTGTTTTCAAGAGTATTGGAAGATATATTGTTTTAATTCCTTGTTCCTATTGTGGAGTTAAACTTGGCAATGCAGAGTAAGCAATAATTCTCTTTGTTGTTTTTACATTTATATGTCTTCTTTCTTTTTTCTTTCTCTTTCTTTCCTTCTTGTTTTATGATGCCGTTTAATATGCAATGCAGTCTCCCCACCCCTCCCCATGTTTCTTCCCCTCCCCTCTGTTCTCCTCTCCAGTTTTTTTTTTTTTTTTTGCTTTATGAAATAATGGGTTTTATGACATCACAAATAGTGTAAGACTATTTCACCCAAGCTAGTGATTAACAGAGAGCTTTGAAAGTCTGGCTTTTGGGATATAAAACTCAGCGTGTTTTGAGACAAGCATGTCATACTGCACATGTGGATGGTGGCCACAGTGAGTTACCAAAATCATTTCTCTATTAAGCATATGCTCATTATTTGTTCAATCCATCATGACAATGCTCCTTACTGTTCCTTCTATTGCTGGCATTTTTGATATGAAAGTGTTGGATTTTGTCAAATGCCTTTTCTGCATCTGTTGAGTGTGTAGTTTTTGTCATATATATAATATATTATTATTATTATTATTATTAATTGCATTGCATTATGTGACACAGTGTTATGGGCACTGGGATTCCCCCCACCCCTCCCTGAACCCTCTCCCCATGGTGGATTTCTCCATCTTGCTGCATTATCACAGTTCAATTCAGTTGAGATTCTTTCCTTGCGAGCATCTACAAAGCATAGAGTCCAGCATCTTATTATCCTAGTGGGCTCAACGATTTCTTGGTGAGTCCATCTCTGGTCTGAAGGTAAAGCTGGCAGAATATCATCCCAATCAATTAAAAGCCCCAACATAGCATCAACAACCATTTACAACCTTATGGCATTAATTGACATGGTATTGATTAACACTATGTTAATAAGAAAATGTGGTTCTTAACTACATCTTGTGACTTCTTCATAGACATTTCAATTTTTGGTTTATATTCAAACAGATTCCATAGACCTCAAAATGGCTATAGATTACTATTCAGCTATCTCGTCTATTTTTATTTTAGTATTTAGCTGTTTATAGTGTTGAAGCATGATTTTTGGATGGTCTGAACTGGCTTATAACTCTAGCAGGACATGTGTCATCAGTTTAGGTACAGAACATTTTTTGTTTGGAGGGGTGTGCAGAGAAATCCCCAATACCCCAGTGAGGCATAACTAATCTTTGTGTCCCATCTAGTGAGATATAAGTGAATCCACGCTGACCCTTTCCTGTCTGATTCTAAGCTTTCCTTGTCGTTGTCTGTCCATTCCAGATTTTTGTTTGTTTGTATGTTTGTTCGTTTGTTTTGAGGGGTTTCTGGAGTGATCCTAATGGTCATCGTGAGAGAGGGTGGGGATCCAGAGCCGGAGCTATCCTCTGTGGAGTCTCTAGATGGGGGTGGGTGACCTCAGAGTTCTCAGCCTCTGAAGGCACTCCTATTCCCCGTGGTCTCCTTGGCAGTTGGGATGTAGTCCTTGGTGTCCGTACTGATAGTCCTTGGTGAGGATCTGGGAGTCTTCAGGGTTAGGATACGAGCCTCCTCCTGACCTCCCGCTCCACTCTGGGGTCTCCCCACTGCTCCATATGCACGAACTCCTGTAAAGAGGCTTTCAGGGTCGCTCCCGATTCTCCCCCTATGCCTGTGTAGCTTTACTATTGTCTAGTGCCAACTTGAGTCTATTGTCTATGAGTTACCAGATTTGATCCTGATAGGCTATATTTCACGGCTTCCTCACACTTTTTGGGGAGATGGAAGATTTCTCTGCATTCCTTCCCCATTACAGAGTAACATAGGGTATTAAGAGTGTTTTAGGTTTTACAGTTCTTTGATGTAAATCATAAGCAGTCTGACTCACATTAATTGTTGTTTTATAGATTACAACGCATTATCTTATTGCATTGGGTACATGTTGTCAGGGATTGCAATAATATTACAATATACAGGTATTATTTTCCAGATTAACATCTTTTCATCTCAGATTAAGGCAAACATGTGGTATTTAATCTTTTGGGATTGGTTCATTTCTCTTAGCATAATGGCTTCCAGTTGGGCCCATTTGGCCACAAAAAACTGCATTTCGTTTTTTTAATAGCTGAGTAGTATTCCATGAACCATAGCTTTCTTATCCAGTCTTCTGTTGATGGACATTTCGGTTGCTTCCAAGTTTTCGCAATTATTGATTGTGCTGCTATAAACATAGGGGTGCATGTTGGTTTCTCGTAAAACATCTCCTCTCCAGTCTTACAATGGGTGTTTTTGGTGAATTTTCACAAGTCCATTCCTTGTAGTGCATACATGAGGACTCTTCTCTCTGTTTACATTTATGAACGTATTCATTTCTGCTACATTTCCATAATGTGTCCCATTGAGTACAATCCACTTCTGGGAGAAAAAAAAAACCAGTGAACAGTCATTCACATGAAGTTAATGAACATATAACAAAGAAATCAATGTGATGCTAGTGTGATGAAATAAGTGTCCAGTGTCTTATCTTAGGATTAAACACATGTGTCCTATGTGGCAGTGATGAAGGTACAAAGAGGACTAGATCCTTGTTACTTATGGGCAGTAGCAATAACAGTGAAAAAAGGGACATAATCTCAGGTGATTACAAGTAATCAGTTTCATAAATAAGGTCTTATTACTAAGAGTACAAATAACTAGAGAGTGCAATAAGGTAGAATTCACAATAAAATCATTACTTTAGGCATCATATTATCTGATATTAGAGCAAACATGATATCTGACCTTTTGGGATTGGTGCATTTCCCTTAGCATAATGGTTTCTAGTTTAGCCCATTCGGCCACAAACAATTGCATTTCATTTTTTTAAAAATAGCGGAGTAGTATTCGATAGTGTAGATGAACCAGTTTCTTTATCCATTCCTCTGTTAATAGGCATTTAAGTTATTTCCATGGGATGTGAGGGTGATCTGGCTGCGACATCTGTCACCCCATTGATCGCCAGGGTTGATTCGGCTGATCTGGCTGGCTAGGCAGGTGTCCCCTTCCTCCCTCACCGCTCCATGTGCATCCCTCCTGAAGCTGCGTGCTCGGTCGAAGAAGACGACCATCCCCGCTAGAGGAGGACCAGTCTTCGGTCAAGGGTATACAAGTAGCTGCGCTCCCCTGCTAGAACCTCCAAACAAGCTCTCAAGTTGCTTCCATGTTTTTGCAAGTATCTATCATGCTGCAGTGAACACTGGGGTGTACATTGCTTTCTTGTTTAACAAGTCTTTTGGATAAATCCCTAGAAGTGGTATTGCTGGGACATATATATGGTAGATAGATTTTTCTGTTGCCTAAATATTCTCAATATTGACTTCCATAGTTGCTGCACCAGTCTGCAATCCCACCGGCAGTGGAGTATGGCTCATTTCCCCCTGCAACCTCACAGTCAGGTGCTGTTGGTGGTTTTATGTCATATTGACCACTCCTAATGGTGTTGGGTGAAACCTCAGTGCATTTTATTTGCATTTCCCTTATCGCTGGAGAGCTTGAGCATTTTTTTCCATATGCCTGTTAGCTATTTGGATGTGTTCCTTTGAAAACTGAGTATTTCCCTTGCCCAGTTCTTGACTGGTTTGTTTGTTTTGATATTATTGTTGTTCCGGAATTCTTTGTGTATTCTGGAAATTAGCCCTGTGTAGTGTGTGTCCTGTGTAGTGTGTGTGATATTATCCTTTGAACCCAGAACATCATTTTCAGGTTCTCCCTATAATTATTTTTGGTGGCCGATTTATTTCCAAGAATTCATTTTGTAGCTTGGATATTCTTTTTAATGCATCATCAAGTGTATTGCTGTTAAGGAGACTTACTGAATTTCCTTCATTTCTTAGATTTCAGTTTGATTTAGCTTCTATATATCTATCTCAGCAAATATTTTTTTACTACCTAATGTCCAATTTTCTTTTGTCTCAGTAGTATGTTTCTGTTTATTTTAAAGTAATCTCATATCACTTTCTGTAACTAATTTTCAGGCATATCATCAACATATTCTTCAAACTCTAATAAAGAATTAACATGTTTTCATTATTTTTGTTTCTCCCATTTCTACACTTAATTTTTAGCATTTGCACAAAGAATTTCTTTGTGTTCTTCTCTGGTAGCTTTCATTTCTTTAACTATGATCCTTCTGTGGATATCCAATGGGAACTCTGGGACATGCTCAGGGTGGAGTGAGAGTCCAGGACGACACCCAAGTTATCTTGTTAGATTTCTGTTTTCAACAGCAGAGTGACAAAGTGATCCATGTCTGATGTTAGTCAACAGCGAATACACATGTACCAAGTCTTGAGTGATTTATTTAAAACCTTGTCCAAGTAAACATACAAGAAAATGGTGTCATAAAAATCCATTCTGATGACAGGTGCCATCATTTTGAAACCGTATTCAGTTATGATAGAACAAACACAAATTAGGGTGGAATAAACATTGTGTCTTTGAAACAAATTATGAGCTCATAAAAACCATTATGTGTTCATCACATGATTGTGATGAGAAAAATCGACATGGTAATGTCAGTTTCAAAATCAATGTGATGTATTATGATATTATAAATAAAATCTGCAATGTCATCCACCAAATATTAAAATGATGCAAAACATTGCTTTTTTATAATGAATTTGATAGCATAAACCATGATTTTGATATAATAAATCAACATTATTACATCATAATCAATTGGTATGTTATAAAATGTCATGAAGTGTCACAATCAATTATTGTGTGAGGTCATAATTTATAATTACTTGAAAATCATACTGATACTATGAACTAAATATTGTGAACTCTAATTTAATAGAATCCTTGGAGTACAGAGTGTGGACCCAGATGCTGAGTTGTGGGAGAGTGCAGAGCCCCAGCTGCACAAAGCAGTGGCAAATCAGCCATAGCATGACTTCCTCTTGCTTGCTCCAGCCACAGCTGTTGGTCCTTGCCCAGTACACCTGCACTTGCCCATGTGCCCCATCTGCTACCTGAAGCAGGCAGATCAGAGAGAAATCCTCCTCAAGAAGTGCCTCGGTAGATGGGAAGTAAAATGAGGGAGCTAGTGCTTCCCTCAAAAATGAACAAAAATTCATATCAATCTTAGAGCTGCAGTATGAAGACATTAGGAGTTTCCAGACAGGAAATAAACACAAATCATCATAAAACTCTTCAGAGATACAGATTAACAGAATGAATCAAAAAGTAGGACCCATCTATGTGTTGCCTGAAAGAGACACTTCTAACCCACAAAGATACAAGGAAGCTGAGAGTGAAAGAATGGAAAAGGACATTTCGTGCCAATGGAAAAGAAAAAGATCTGGTGTGAATTGAAATGCCAGACTCAGAACCCTAACCATGAAAGGACAGAAGATGGAACAAGTTAATCAACCACCTCAGCTATAGGTTGGCAACAAAATACCAGGCAAATAGAGATGCTGTGATGGACAATGTCAATCAATGGATTTTTCAACAACCTCATCATGTTTGGAGAGGCGTGATTGGCAGCAATTTCAAAACTGGTGAACCATTGAAGCCACTTGAGCCAGTATCTCAGAGCATGCAGGACTTGGGGTGGGTGGGAAACTGGGTGGGGCTTCTCCCTCAATATCCCCCTTTACCTCAGATACAAGAAGGAAACAATGTGGAAATAATAGTCTTACCCACTTTCCTGTAGCCCTTGACCCTTTTTTACCCAAATTAACTATGTAAAGATTGTCAAAAATAAATTTTAAAAAAAAAAGATAGATCTGGTGTAGTCATTCTATTATCAGATGATACAATCTTCACTGTGAAAAACATTAAAAGAGATAAAGAGGAACACTACACAATGATACATCCACCAAGAAGAAATAATAACAAATATGTGCATACTAAATAGAAGAACACATAGCTACATGGAACAATTATTGACAGATGTAAGAGGAGAGATACATTGAAACCAATGAAAACTCAAAAACAACATCCCAAAACCTGTGGGATTCTGCCATGTCCGTGTTAAGAAGTAAACTTATCACAATTTGTGTCTACGTTTTGGGAAAAAAGAAAGATATAAGGTAAATGAGCTACATATACACCTGAAGAAACTAGAAAAACAACAGCAAAATAATCCCAAGAAAATAGGAAAAAAGAAACAATTGAAGTAAGAGAAGCAATAAATCAAATAGAGATCCAAAGCATAATAAATTACATCAATGAATCAAATAATTGCTTCTTTGAGAAAACAGAGACATCCCCTATGGTTGAACATACACAAATCTAAAAATGTGAAGCACCTCATCAGGAAACTGAACAAAAATCCTGAGAGTCTCCATAGATGCAGAGACAGCATTTGATAATAATTCATGCTAAACCGTCTAAGCAAGATAGGCATAGAAAGAACATCCAACAACAGAATCAAAGCAATTTATGAAAAGCACAATGCCGACATCATACTGAATCGGGAAAGATTGAATGCTTTCACACTAAGATTTGGAACTAGACAAGGATGTCCACTATCACCACTGCAAATTATCATATTGCTGAAAGTACTCGCAAGTGCTATTAAAAGAAAAAAAAATAGGGGAATTGAAATTGCAAAGAGGAAGTCATACGACCCAGCAAATCCCAATTCTGGAAATATATCCAGATGATCCAAACATGAGAAAGTGACACGCACGCACATATTCATTGTAGTAAAATCAGCCATTGCAAAAACATAGGACTCTGTGTGCGGGTTTAACTTCATTGCCCGTTTTTGGGGGGAGCAACCGAGGGAGACTACTGAAGGAACAAAGTAAGTACAGTCTTCATGAACTTAGCTTATAGCTCTTCAGAGCATAGATATCTTGTCAGTGGTTTTGAATATTTGGTCAAGCATAAAGAGGTTGGTTTTGAGGAACGGGCTGGAAAAAAAATGTGCAGTTGTTCAACTTTTTAAGAATCCAAATAGACGTGCAACATTTTGTCATGTTATTTCATTGCTAAGTGTCTTGAATGAAAGCTTTGACAGTGGGTTTAGAGATTACCTTTGAATAATCATCTGCTTCTATTAGAAGGAACTTGTGTTTGGCAAGTAGCTGTTTATTTTCTAATGCTCTGTTTCACAGGCTCAGGTGAAATGAATTTTAAGATTTCGTGTGATCATGCCAAGAACTGGCCTTGTTCCTCTGCTTGAAACACCATTCTTTTAAACAAAACCTAGATTCAGTCACAGAGATGCAGGCCTAGAGTTCAATAGGCCTGCCACACAGCACAGCCCATGTTCTCTGGGATGATGGTGCTAAGAACCTCTTCCCAGAGATGCCATGTTGACTAGATGCTCTTTGTGCTTGTGTTGTATCGTCAGAATCCAGTCCTCTGAATCAGGGTGGTGCAATAGGAAAGCGCTTTGTCAAGTCAGAATTTCACTCACCTCCAAGATCTTTGCAGTTGTGGACTCTGTCGGTCTAGTGCCTTTGTAGCGAGTATGATTTTCACCTGCAGGTCACGTTGAAGTCCATTTGTCTACTGATTGTGTAGAGCTACTGCTGTCTTCATCGGTGTCCATCTGCGGAACTAAGGCACTCAAATGGAGCCAAGCGATTTAACGCCATTGGGACAAGCATTCCTTGGAGTAAGCACATAGCTTGGCGTTTCCATCACAGTGACGCCTGCCTTCCAGATTGGAGTATTTGATTCAAGCACCAGCGACTCTGCCTCAGATCCAGTTTCCTGATGATGTCCGTACCATGATAGGCAGAAGATGGTGGTTCAGGTGGGTGGGACCTTGCCACCCATGGTTTCAGCCTAGCCCATTCTTGCCTGGTGTAGGCCTTTGGATGTGATCCAATGGGAGGAAGATCTGTGTGTCTGTCTCTGCTTTTCCAGCACAAACTGGAAACAAAAAGAAAAAAGACCACTTGTTCGCATAGACCTGGAAATGAGTAGAGTGCAGTTCGCATAGACCTGGAAATGAGTAGAGTGCAGTTGGATCACATATTTCTGTTGTATTGTTTGAGAGCTTGTAAAAATTGGAAGAAGTATTAGAGTTATGTTTAAGGAGATTTTCTTTTTTCTACAGATTTCTTTATTTTTACTGGAAAGGCAGATGTGCAGAAAGAAGAACCAGAGAGATGTTCCTTCTGCTGGTACACTCGCCAGATGTCTGCTTCAACAGCTGGAGGTGAGCTGATCGGAATCCAGGAACCAGGAACTTCCTCCCAGGCAACTCCATGGGCAGAGGTTCCCAAGACTTTGGGCCATCCTCAACTGCTTTCCCAGGTCATCAGCTTGGAGCTGGATGGGCAGTGGAGCATCCAGACATGGACTGGCACCCATCTGGGATGCCAGCACTGCAAGACTGAGGATAGCCACTTGAGTTGTCACACCAGCCCCTAGACTATTTTTTTTTCCAAAGCAGCATTTTTTGAATGCTAATGGAAAAATGAAAACCCAAATGCCCATGCCCTAGAACATTATGTTATATGCTTGGTATGAACATGTATAAAGCAAGTGTGTGTTAGGGTCAGTATAAAAAGGCTAGGAACTTGTCTTCTGCCGTACCCCCCCCCACACACACACACCCTCTATGCTTAGGTTCTACCCAGTGTCAGGGCTTATTCCTGGATCCCCATCAGAGTGTAACTTGCCAGTTCTGTGTACTCCTAGAGGCAGTCGGTGATGGCTCAAGTCTCTGACTCCTGCCACATTGGTGGGAGAACATCTTGGTTCCTGTCTCCTGACTTCTCCTTGCCCAGTGTGAGCTGTGTCAAGATTTGGGGAGTGAGCCCTCAGCTGCTGAACTCTCTGTTGTGCTTTAGAAATAAGTAGAAGTAATTAAAAAAAAAGGAAAAAAGAAAACAAAAATTAAGCCTAATCTTGTGTTGTCCTACCAAAGCTTTTTTTAGGTTAAATGCAAATAATACAGTTCCATGATGCAAATTTGCTATGCGTAGCTAATAGAAGCTTCTCTTGCTGACATTTATTTTCTTCTATGCAGTACATACTGGTATGTTTCATTTACCATCCATGTACTCCAAATCTTACCTGTAGATGTTTTTAAGCTTGAAAATAGCTATGTAAAATGTGTTTTTTGAAGGTTTTTTTAAGATGATCATCTGTTCCAAAGTCATGTTTACAGAGACAGGTAGGGAGAACAAACCTCCACGTACTGATGTATTCTTACAATGGCTGTAATGACTCTTGCCCATGCCAGTGTGTGCTATGTACTGGCCTATTCCAGCCCAACCCAAGGCCTGATCCACATGTGTGCCAGCAGTTGCTGCAACTTTATAATGCAAAACAGATTGTCCCCTACCTGCCTTCCCAGAATTATACTTAAGAATTTTAGCTGCTACTTCAAATTGATAAACAAGCTAGCATTGATTCTTTGTTTTTTTTTCCCCCCCCTTTCATTTCTAGACTTTCTGTAGACCTGTCCCTGGCATTAACCATTTAATTTTTTGCTTTCTTATCCCTGCCTTGACCCCTACTGAAACCTCTTCACAGAAAGCCTCTTCTTCATAGTTTCTAGGTTTGGGGGGACATAAGTATTGAATTTACATTATTATGGCATTGTTAGCTTGAGCCATGTAAGATTCTGTAAACTGCTTTTTACATGATTCCGAATTGTTTTCTGCAGTTAGTAATTGTGTTTTCCTCAGTAGTTGATCTCTTTTTCTCATCACGTAACTGTAAACTCTAAGAGCTCTAACAATTCCTATTCCTATTCCCTAGTATAGTCACACACCTCGCATCAGGATGAGCTCTGCTTTCTCCCTGTGTCTTCTTGTTCTCACTGGGACCAGTTGCCTTCCAGGGCTGTGCCTGGGAATAGCATTGTGAAGTTATAATTCCTGTCATTCTGGAAGTTCTCTTCCTATATCGAATGTCTGGAATCCCGGTTCCTTTTCCTTGCTGCACCTTCTCCAGGAGCTTTGTAAGGGAGGTTGTGTGGGACACCAACTGTGGAAACACCTCTTCCCTTCACAATTGAGTGTCAGTTTGGCAAAGTACAGATTTCTGGTTTGGAAATCACTTTGCCTCTCTTTCAGAGGCATTGCGTCACTGCTTTCCGGCTTTTAGAGTGGTGGGGGATGCACGGACTGGCCTGATTCCTGGTGCTACAGATGGCCTAATCATTTAATTACTGGAAAGTATATCATTTGAAACTAGAGTGACAGGTGACTTAAAATAACAATGAGTTAATAGCCCGTTTTTCTGTCTTTTCGAAAAGGTCTAGGTATGTCACCTCGAGCAGGTGGAAGAAACTTGATATTCTTCCATCTTGTTCTGCTACGTGTGGTTTTGACCAGTATGGGAATTTCTTTAAAAATTTGGAAAAGCAAAAAAAAGGAGGCAAAATGGATAATGAACATACTTCTATGTAAATGGATAATGAACAACCTTCTATGTAAAAAAAAAAAGTTTCACATAGATTTGTAGAATTGCATTGTGACAACGAAAATAAAATTGAAAATAAAATGAAAATAAATGGGGCATCAAGACAACAGAATAGGGGTAAAGACATTTAAACAGATGGAGAAATATTAGCCAGTGTGAAGCAAAGAGGACACATTTTTAAGAAATAGAAGAGGACAAAACAATAGCAGAGGACTGCCTAGAGACTAACACAGGAAGGCAACAGATACAACGGTGTGGTGTTGCAGTGACTGATACCCCAGTAGCATTCATTGAACAACTATCTGAACTCCATCAGCACACGGAATGCCACCTGCAACAAGGTGGGAAGTGATGTTTACAGAGAGTTCCAGAGCTGAACCCAGACTAGGAACTGCCCGTCCTGCTGATCTGTTTGACCAGAAGCAGAGACAGAGCAGAGACCCAGAAGGGCAGGACAGGAACAGGGTATATTTCACAGCTCTGTCTAGTTATAAGTGGAGCCAGGAGTGCCAGCACACAACTTTGCATGATGTGGGATGAATGATTCAAACATTTTAGCCCAAGGAACCCTGACCCAGCGCATCGCAAGCATTGACTCAATGGCACCACTTTTCAATTCCAACCCAGCCTACTAACTTAGGATTTATATCACCACTCATCAACTCCATTCTAAAACAATCCATTCGACATGACACACCTGAGTATTTCCATGAAAATATCACTGTTACTTTTATTGACACATACGGACACAATGCACAGCAACACAGGACAGAACAGTCTCAGTACAGCAACCAGCGGTTGCAGACAGGTTAATACTCCTCATCTTCATCCTCTCCCTCTCCATAGTCTGCTCCCACCTCCTCATAATCCTTCTCCAGGGCAGCCATGTCCGCACGAGCCTCAGTAAACTCTCCCTCCTCCATGCCCTCATTCACATACCAGTGGACAAATGTACGCGTGGCATACATTAGGTCAAACTAGTGGTTCACACGATCCCAAGGCCTGGGCAATGACTGTGGTGTTGCTGAGCATGTATGCAGCTCGTGGGACCCTGGCCAGTCCTCCACCGGGCACCACAGTGGGAGGCTGGTAATTAATGCCAGTCTTAAAGCCAGTGGGGCACCAGCCCACAAACTGGATGCTCTGCTTGGTCTTGATGGTAGCAATGGCAGCACTGACATCCTTGGAAACTACATCACCACGCTATAAGAGGCTGGAAGCCATGTATTTAGCATGGCGAGGGTCACATTTTACCATCTGGTTAGCTGGCTCCAAGCAAGCATTGGTGAGCTCTGCTACAGAAAGCTGTTCATGCTAAGCTTTCTCAACAGAGATGAATGGGGTGTAAGCAGCCACATGAAAGTGGAGGCGGGGATGGGGGACAAAATTGGTCTGAATCTCCTTCAGATTAACATTCAGGGCTCCCTGAAACCGCAGAGAGGCTGTGATGAAGGATACCACCTGGCTCATAAGGCGTTTTTAGGTTAGTATAATGGGAGCACCCAATATCAAGGTTTCTCCTACAGATATCATAGATAGCCTCGTGTCCACCATGAAGACACAGAGTGTTTCACGGTTGTGTGGGTGGAGAGGATGGTTTTGTATGCTGGGGTCCATGTGATGGATGTGGAAGACAGGAAGGTGTGAAGAGTATCGTTCCTTTGCAGGCAAGGCCGCAAGGAACTTCCCGCTGTGTGGCAAGGCCAGGCGGATGTCTCTACAACACCTGAATGCAGCTCTGCCTCCCTTTGCATGGACACTGGACAACACCATTGAGATTTCTGTAATCTATTTAGGCATTGTCTGCCTCTGCGGAGTTACTGTTAAATATCAATAGGAGCTGATTTTGCTGTTGCTGTTTTTAGCCAAAAAACTGTTATTGCTGTTATGGCTGCATCCTGTGGCAATATGCTAATCAAGGGTGCTAACTCCCCTTTTGATCCTATGCTAATCAAGGGTGTTCTGTCTTCAGGTGTAGTGGGAATCTATTCTTTCCCTCTTTCTTTGATCTTTTAGGGCCCTTCCTTCCTTGACTGTCTCAAGACCAAGCTGTAGAGTAATTGTGGCAAAAATGTGTTAGTGATTGATATCACCATCCATTGAGAACTTTTTCCTAGCCAGGTGCCAGGTGCCAGGCACCAGGTGAATACCATCCTAGCCTTAGGTGAAACAAATGGCAGAGTTATCTTTAGAAACACTCACTTGACCATGACGTAAAAAGTCTGAGCCAGAGTTTGACTGATTTTGTATAAATAAAGTGGACAGCTTTTGTGCATTGTCCATTATGATGATGCAGTCCTAGTGGTCCGTCTCTTTCTTTCTTTGCACCTCATCCACGCACGCTTCGTGAGTTCCGAACTCAGCTGGAGCTGGACTCCGGCAGTTGTAGGATTCCACCACAGCTGTGGAGACTTGGGGAGCCACGTAGATGAACTCCAGCTTGGACTTCTTGCCGTGGTCGACAGAGCTGTTCCATCAGAAGCGAGGTGAACCCGGAACCAGTACCTCCACCAAAGCTGCAGAAAACCAGGAGACCCTCTAAGCACGTGCACTGCTCAGCCTGCAAAAGAGGTTTATAGATTTTAATGTGGAGACCTTTGATAAAACTCATAGTGCATTTCCATGAACCCCTGACTATGCACACAGGGACTTAAATTCTGCTGACCATTTGCCAAGAGCAGCCAAAGAGCTTCTAGGTGCTATACATCAAAACTCAGTCACTCCTGGGAAGGAGGGCAGGCAGAGGAAGGGCCTGCTTCAAAGCCGGTTTCAACATGAAGTTAACTCTTCATTGCTTCAGGCAGAAGAATCACAAGTCCTGCAAGAGTACCTGAGAGACTCCTCTGGTGCCCCTGCTGTGCCCACAGACTAAGGGCACCTACTTGTCAGCTGCCAAGCCACTGCATGGCAGGCATGGGACTCACAGCCTTGTCCCTGAACCTCACCAGCTCTTGGCAATTTTCTTCCCGGTCCAGGGAATAGAGGTGCCCCACACCTGGACCCTGTTGCTGGGTCTAGATCCATCTCTGCCAGTTCCTTACTATGCAACTGTGACCAAACTCACTCTGCACCTCAATGCTCATTCAGTGAGAACTGCAATCTCCCTTCCTCAGGATTTGAGAAATTAAATGTGGCCTTAGCATAGCAGGTAGCCTGGTCCTGAGGAGCCTACTAATGCTGGAAAGCTGGCAAAGAAAGTAATTAGCATTGAGGCCCTGAGACCGCAGGGGGGCTGCTCTGCTGCAAGCACAGCACCTGACCCCTCACAGGAGAGTCATGTCAGTGAATGAACGTGACCAGAGAGTCAATAGATAAATACCTATTACTAAATATCTGTAGTAGAATAAATAGATAAAAATAAGTATAGCAGTGCCTCCAGGGAGGTCCTGGTTTCCAAGTCAATCTTGTGGCTGAAGCTTTTTCCAAGCATAGGAACCAAGAGCCCATGGCATCCAAGTTGCTGAGAAATATCTGGGAAAAGCAGGACGCTGTGAACTTGTGATCTGCATGTTTTTGGGAACTGACTGGCTGCCCCTGGGCCTGGTCCAATATGCTTCCCAGGCCTGGCTTTACATGTGATTTTGGTGAATTGCTTCCAAGCTGATCACATACCCCCAGGAGCATGGAGTCATTGAATTGCAAAGCTCTTAATGAGCATGATCCTAACTGTAAGTTCATATGATTGAGACTGCCTGCAACAGTCGGCCTCAGCCAGGTCACCCTGCCTGGAGCTCCGGAAGAGGAGCCAGGCCATATTTCTGGAAGAAGTTTCAGTGACACACTTTCTCCTATCCAGAGAAGGTGTCTGACTCCACTCCCGACTTACTTAGAGTGAGTGAAAGTTTTGGGCTCTTGCTGTTTCTAATGAGGGCTGTGCCATGTCTGTAAGCCTGGGACTTTCTGCTGAACCGACACAAGCCCAGATTCTTTTAATGAGCTTGATCAACAAATTAAAGTGTAGAAGTCAGGCACCCCCCCCCCCCAAAACACAAGCAATAACAAAGACGCTCCATAAAGGAGCATCTCATGGTCACACTTCTCAGGAAAATTTAAGGGCTCCTTGGATCTCCCCTTGATTCCAAGTAAGGCAGAAGGGACTGGGGGCCTGCACAATGGCTCAACTGGTTGACCCTCCGCCCTGCAACTGCCTGCATCCTATATGAGCATCAGTTTGGGTCCTAACTGTTTTACTTCTCCTCCAACTCCCTGCACATCTGCAGGGATCTTGCTCAGAAGTGGAGTAGCCAGGAACTGGCTCCCATCTGGGTTGCCATACCACAGCACTGGGTCCCTCTCAAAGCACATGTCTTGTGTAGCAGCTGTTGCACATTTCTTAGGCAGCTTTTAACAGCCTGAAATCTCATTATTTAGGAATGTAATGAGACCTTTTCTGGTGTTGATGCAATGCAGTGAGCGTGCCTTTGTTTTCCCTCCTAAGTCTGCAGTTGGTGGTGATTGTCTTTCTTTACTAAACTGGAGGGGATTTGGTAACTTTGGGCTGCTCGGCAGGAAGTCAATGAAACAGGGTTTGTTTTCCAATGCCCCCATCCTCCCATGTTGTGGAAATGGCTCCTGGCTTACACTACCAGTGTGGACAGCTGGTACACTTGGCCTCTGCTAAAACATGCCCCTCCCTTCTTCACCCTTTGCAGAATAAAACTGCTCTTCCCTGAGAGTTTAGAAAGCTGGCTAGCACCACAGTTAGTTTCAGGCCAGTGCTAATTGCTGCGGTGTGGAGTTTTCTCCATTGAACTCCTTTGTGTTGGTTTAAGCTGCCTCTTCCAAGGAGAAGGGAACTGTTGTCTTTCCAAAGAACAGGCTTCAAGAGGGCAGTGAGTTGAATGGGAGTGAATCAGCTGGCCAGAAGGGGAATGGTGCCTTAGGAACTAGGGGAACCCTACCGATGGCAGAAGAGTTTGTGGTCTCCTAAGATAATGGAAATCCCACCCTGGATACCTATGGTGACTAGCAAGCAAAGTCCTGTCAGCCTGGCAGCTCATTAGCAGAGCTTTGGTCTCCCAAAGCAGCTTCTCCTCATTATGTCTTCAGCAACATCTTGTGAAGGAAGTGGAGCCTGGGCAGGAGAAGTCTCCGGGAAGGTGACCATCTGCCTGGAAGATTGACGAGTCAATAGGGCATGGGTCACTCACCATTGTCTCAGCTGAGGTGTCCTTTTCTTTCTCCTCTTTCCTTCCCACAGCGTGAGTGCATCTCCATCCATATTGGTCAGGCTGGTGTCCAGATCGGCAATGCCTGCTGGGAGCTCTACTGCCTGGAACACGGGATCCAACCCGATGGCCAGATGTCAAATGACAAAGCAATTGGAGTCTTAGACCAGTCCCTCGACACCTTCTTCAGCGACACAGGCACTGGCAAGCATGTGGCCAGAGCCGTGTTTGCGGACCTGGAGCCCACGGTCATTGGTGAGCTGGCACTGGGTACCAGGAGCAGGGCCAGGAGCTCTGTGCTGGGGGAGCCCCTGGTACCTTGGTGAGGGTCAAGGTCGGTGACAGGTGACCCAACTGCTTCCCCTCTTCAGATGAAGTTCGCACTGGCACCTACCGCCAGCTGTTCCACGCTGAGCAGCTCATCATTGGCAAGGAAGATGCTGCAAACAACTATGCCCGTGGCTACTACACTGTTGGCGGGGATATTATTGGACCTGTGCAAGAGCGTATCCACAAGCTGGTGAGTGCAGTGGCTTGAGTGAGGTGGGGTGGGTGCTTGCCTTGGGGTTTTTAGAGGAACCAGACTGTCAGAATGATTGCTGCCACCTGAAGAAGATTCTGGTAGCCTATTTGACTGATTGGGCTCCTTGGACCCCCTAGGCCTGGGTGATGAGCAGGAGCAACAGCTGCTTCCCCTACTTCCCCATCTTCTCAGGCTGCCTCAGGCCCCCATGTCCAGTGATGTCAGCTTACTTGGAGTCAAGGGGAGATCCAAGGAGCCCTCAGTTTTGCTGACAAGTGTGACCATGAGATGCTCCATTATAAGCACATCTTTGTAATGGGTCATGTGGGGGTGCTCAACTCCTGTTCTTTAACTTGTTGATCAAGCTCATTAGAAGCAGCTGGGCTGGTGTCTGTTCCACAGCAAGTCCCAAGCTCACAGAGCAGGTACAAACCTGATTAGAAACAGCCAGGGCCCAGAACTTTGACTTACACTAAGCTGAGAGTGGGGTCAGGTGCCTCCTCAGGATAACAGCAAGTGTGTCACTGAGACTTCCAGAAATATGGCCTGGCTCCTCCCTTGGAGCTTCCAACTGTGGCAGACTGTTGCAGGCAGCCTCATTCAGGAGTACACGCTGTTAAGATTGTAGTCATTAGGAGCTTCACAATTAGATGGCTCCATGTTCTTTGGGGTATGTGATCAGCTCGTGAGCAACTGACATAAATCACGTGTAAAGCCAGGCCAGGGAAGCATATTACAGCAGGCCCAGCTCAGCCAGTCAGTTCCCAAAAGGACACAAGTTCAGAGCCTCCTGCTTTTCCCAGATATTTCTCAGCAACTTGGGCAGCATGGGTACTTGGTTCCTATGCTTGGACATCAAGCTTCAGCCACAAGAGTGACTTGGAAACCAGCACCTGCCTAGGGGGACCGATATACTTTACAAAGATATGTATTTAAGGCTTGTGTGAGTGTTTCCATAAGTGGATGATACTGGGCAGACCATGGTCAGCCCTGCACCTTGTGTGCTCCTGTCTAGTGCTCAGCCAGCTGAGGGTGGGTTCAGAGTGTCCCTGGCTGTGAGCACCAAGGATGGCTGCCAGTGAGGGGTCAGGTGCTGTGCTTGCAGCAGAGCAGCGCCCCCTGCGGTCTCAGGGCCTCAGTGCTAATTACTTTCTTTGCCAGCTTTCCAGCATTAGTAGGCTCCCCAGGACCAGGCTATATGCTATGCTAAGGCCTCATTTGATTTCTCAAATCCTCAGGGAGGGAGATTGCAGTTCTCACTGAATGAGCACTGAGGTGCAGAGTGAGTTTGGTCACAGTTGCATAGTAAGGAACTGGCAGAGCTGGATCTAGACCCAGCAACAGGGTCCAGGTGTGGGGCACCTCTATTCCCTGGACCGGGAAGAAAATTACCAAGAGCTGGTGAGGTTCAGGGACAAGGCTGTGAGTCCCATGCCTGGCATGCAGTGGCTTGGCAACTGACAAGTAGGTGCCCTTAGTCTGTGGGCACAGCAGGGGCACCAGAGGAGTCTCTCAGGTACTCTTGCAGGACTTGTGATTCTTCTGCCTGAAGCAATGAAGAGTTAACTTCATGTTGAAACAGGCTTTGGAGCAGGCCCTTCCTCTCCCTGCCCCTCCTTCCCAGGAGTGACTGAAGGTTGATGTATAGCACCTAGAAGCTCTTTGGCTGCTCTTGGCAAATGGTCAGCAGAATTTAAGTCCCTGTGTGCATAGTCAGGGGTTCATAGAAGTCCTCTGTGACTTGGAGCAGGGGAATCCACACTAAAATGTATAAACCTCTTTTGCAGGCTGAGCAGTGCTCAGGCCTGCAGGGTTTCCTGGTGTTCCACAGCTTTGGAGGTACCAGTTCTGGGTTCACCTCACTTCTGATGGAACGCCTCTCCGTTGATCATGGCATGAAGTCCAAGCTGGGGTTCTCCATCTACCCAGCCCCTCAGGTCTCCACATCTGTGGTGGAGCCCTACAACTCCATCCTCACCACCCACACCACCATGGAACACTCTGACCGTGTCTTCATGGTGGACAATCAGGCCATCCATGACATCTGCCGGAGAAACCTCAACATTGGGTGCCCCCATTACACTAACCTGAACTGCCTTATAAGCCAGGTGGTATCCTCCATCACAGCCTCTCTGCGGTTTCAGGGAGCCCTGAATGTTGATCTGACAGAATTCCAGACCAATTTGGTCCCCTACCCCTGCATCCACTTCCCTCTGGCCACTTACGCCCCAGTCGTGTCCACAGAGAAAGCTTATCACCAACAGCTTTCTGTAGCAGAGCTCACCAATGCTTGCTTGCAGCCAGCTAACCAGATGGTAAAATGTGACCCTCGCCATGCTAAATACATGGCTTCCAGCCTCTTATAGCATGGTGATGTAGTTTCCAAGGATGTCAGTGCTGCCATTACTACCATCAAGACCAAGCAGAGCATCCAGTTTGTGGACTGGTGCCCCACTGGCTTTAAGACTGGCATTAATTACCAGCCTCCCACTGTGGTGCCCGGTGGAGGACTGGCCAAGGTCCCACGAGCTGCATACATGCTCAGTAATACCACAGTCACTGCCCAAACCTAGGCTCGTCTGAACCACTAGTTTGACCTAATGTATGCCAAGCGTGCATTTGTCCACTGGTATGTGAATGAGGGCATGGAGGAGGGAGAGTTTACTGAGACTCGTGCGGACATGGCTGCCCTGGAGAAGGATTATGAGAAGGTGGGAGCAGACTATGGAGAGGGAGAGGATGAAGATGAGGCGTATTAGTCTGTGTGCAACTGCCGGTTGCTCTACTGTTCTGTCCTGTGTTGCTGTCCATTGTGTCCCTATATGTCAATAACGGTAATAGTTTTACTTTCATATAAAAATCTCTCAGATGTGCCATGTCAGATGGATTGTTTTAGAAGGGAGTTGATGACTCGTGGTAAAATCTGAATTTGGCAGGCTAAGTGCATATGCTGGATTTGAAAAGTGGTGCCATTGAGTCAATGGGTCTGGTACACTGGGCCGGGGCTGCTTGGGCTAAAATACGTTTGCGTCTGTCATCTCACAGCAGGCAAAGTTGTGTGATGGCACTCCTGGCTCCCCCTATAATCTCGGTTCCTACTGATACATATGGCAAGGTCGCAGGTGGTGGCCTAGGCACTTTGGTCCCTGCCACCCACGTGGGAGATCTGCCTGAACTTCCAGGAATCTGACTTCAGCTTGGCCCTGCTGCTTTCCTGGGACCATGTGGAGGGTTGGGCTGATGGGCAGAGGACTGCTGTTGCATTTCCTTCCAGTTAAAGCTTTCACAAGTGATTATGAAACCCAGAGGTATTAACATGCAACGATTCTAATCCTGTAAGTTTGAAGTGAGTTTCATATCCTATGTTTTCCAAAATATGGATGTTATTGGAAATACAGAGTCAGGAGGGATTTTTCTGTCCATCTGTACATTTTCCCGGTGGCTGTAATGTTTGGGACTGAACTGATCAGATGCTGTGTTTGTGTGTCCCACATGGGTACAACGCCCTAAGGCTTTGGACCATCCTGTGCTGCTTTCCCAGTGCACCAGCAGGAAGCTGGATGGGAAGTGGAAGAGCCAGGACAGGACCCAGCATCTATATGGGATGCTGGTGCTTTCAAGGAAGGATTTAGCCACTAGCCTATTGCACTGGGTCCCCTTCCTAAGCCTTGTGCACCTGCTTCCTCTGCATTTACATGAGAGTCATGACTTTAACTTTCAGAAGATTACATTTTAGTGAGGAAGACAGCATGGGGAGCCTGTGGGATTCTTGTTAGATTGATTCTTTTTTCTCTGTGAATAAGGAAGTGAAGCCATGACCCGAGAGTAAGACCAGGAAGATGTTTTGGGTGGGTTGAGGGCACTGAGGAGCTTTTCAAAGCCTCAAGGAGAGTGGGAAAAGAAGAAATGAATGAGAATGCAATCTGACTGCCATGTCACATAATCCCACTGGAGATGGGTGTCCTGAATTTGCAGCAGATTTGTGAGTGCCATAGGCCTGGGCAGGCCAAACTCGATTCAACCAGAACCAAGGTTTCACTTAGTGAGCATCATCAGAAACTGGAGCAAGGCAGTCCCAGGTGTGAACAGGAACAGGAGAGATGTGAGGACACAATGAGCAAAAACAATGGCAGGGTGCTAGGATCAGGGGCTGGCAGTCCCTGCTCGGGCAGTGCGGCTGCGGGTCTTGGGTGTGCAGAGCCAGAAAATGGGAAGCATGAGTGAGATAACAGGAGGCTTCAAATCCAGGCCATGAAGGAGTGTGGGTGAGGTTGCTCATTCCCGGGAAATTGGCCAGCATCAGGGTAGAAAGAGGCCACAGTGTGGATGATGGAGTGGACACTTAGGGCACCAAGTGGATAGGAATGGTCTTAAGGTGAGGGTTGGGACTAGATAAGGGAAGAGATAGATGAGGAAATAGACCGAGATGTTTCTTTTTTTTTTTAAAGATTTATTTTTTTTATTATTTTTTCATTGGAAAGGCGGATATACAGAGAGGAGAGACAGAGAGGAAGATCCTCTGTCCGATGATTCACTCCCCAAGTGAGCGCAATGGGCCGATACTATGCCGATCCGAAGCCAGGAGCCTCCTCCGGGTCTCCCACGCGGGTGCAGGGTCCCAAAGCTTTGGGCCGTCCTCGACTGCTTTCCCAGGCCACAGGCAGGGAGCTGGAAGGGAAGCGGGGCTGCGGGGACCAGAACCGGCGCCCATACGGGATCCCGGGCGTGCAAGGCGAGGACCTTTAACCACTTGCGCCACCGCGCCGGGCCCAAGATGTTTCTTTGATAGGATCAGATCAGAGTTGTTCCAGGGCAGGCTAGGTCCCTGGTCCCTACTTAGGGATCCAGGTTATCTGCTCACGGTGAACAGGTAGGTGCAGGGGAGAACCCTGAAGAGTGAAGAGAAGGGAGTCACGGTGGGTCTTTGAAAGTGAGAAGGAAAGGATTGCAACAGCTGGTGGCAGGCTGGGAGAGGCTGACACCTGCTCTCCCAAAACAAGGAAGAGCACGAGCTCCTGGTGCGCATTGACTCCAGTCCTGTACCATGAGTAGAATGCACAGAGGACAGAGGTGAGCACACGGGGGCTTGGCAGGTGTCTCCTGTAGTGTCTAGCATGATGCTAATACCCACACCTCTACGCCCCTAGACCTGCCCCCCCACATGCATTCTGGATGCTGAGAGCAAGACCAAAAATGGTCTCACCTCAGCCATAGATGGAAAAAAATATATAAGCAGAACTAGCCTTTCCCCTCAGGTGTTTTCTCACATGGTGACCAGCAAGCTCGCAAGAGAAAAACCTGACTTTTCATGTTTCACTGGGCAAGCAGACTGTGAGACACCTGTTGATCTCCATCCCTGCACTGTGAAAATCTTAGAGTCTTCCTTCCGTCTGTGAGGATCTCCATAGAACTGTCCAGAAGGCTGACACCTTCCAATCAGGTCATGAGCTGTCTGGTTGTGTCCCACTCTGAGCTCAGAATGAAGGCAAATGGTTTCTCTGACCTCAGCTGTGTGGCTTCCCCCCCTCACACAAGCAGCTGCAAACATAATTGATTGATTGATTGATTGATTGATTGATTGATTGATTGATTCTGACCTGAAATGACCCACAGTTAACACAGACATCACGGTCACAAGTGCCTCTGTTCAACATGGGGACAAATCCAGGCTTCTCCTAACCCTGTTTGAAGTCCAGTGATTTGCTATAATGGATCACAAAACTCAGGGAAACATATTGCTACTGATTTCTCATAAGGAGTATTTTTTTAAAGATTTGTTGGAAAGGCAGATCTGATTTACAGGGAGAAAAAGAGTCAGAGAAAGATCTTCCATCTTCTGGTTCACTCGCCAAATGGCTACAATGACCAGAGCTGAGCTGATGCAAAGCCAGGAGCTTCTTTCAGTTTCCCATGTTGGTACAAGGTCCCAAGGCTTTGGGCAATCCTCTACTGCTTTCCTAGGTCACAGGAAGGGAGCTAAATGGGAATTGAGGAAGCCTGAACATGACCCAGCACCCATTTGGGACACCTGTGGTTACAAGGTAAGGATTTAGTCATTGAGCCTTTGCACTGGGCCTGATGCAGGATATTGTTGAGGACAGAGATACAGGGGCATGATGGGTGAGATCTGGAAGCAGGAGCTCCTGTCCTTGGTGCTTTCCAGGCACATGGGCTCCACCTGGAACTCTTGGAGCTTTGTATTGCAGCAATTTTTTTTTTTACAAAGAATTGTTTATTTAATAAGTAGAGGTTGCGGCAGCAGATAGTCTATCCACTGGTTCAGTCCTGGAACGGCCACAACTGAGCCAGGCTAGAGCCAGGAGCCAGGAATTCCATCCAGGTCTCCCACGTGGGTTTCAGGAACCCACGCTTAAGGCCATCTCCTGCTGCCTCTCAGCCATTCCCAAAGAGCTGGATTAGAGTCTCAAGAGCCAGGACTGGAACAGGCACTCCAATAGGGGATGCAGGTGGCCCATGTATGATCCTATGAGCTGAACATTGCCCCGGAGTCTCTTTGTTCTGGGAACTCATGTTCAGTTATCTGAGACTCAAGTTTGTCTACCCTCTGCCTCCCTACTGTCCCCACAGGCCTCCCACACACCTTACCCACTGTCTCTCACGGGTCTCCTATCTATCCTCACCTGCCCTACTCTTTCCCATGGGCCTCCAACCCACCCACATCTTCCCCACTAACCCCCCATTCCTCCCATCTACCTCCTGCCATGTTTGTTGCAGTTGCTGCTTACGGACCACCTGCCTCCATCCTGCTGCTCTCACACCTGTTCCCTGTGAAAGCACAGTCTGATCCCATCAGCAGTTTAGTCACATGATAGCATCCAGTGTCCCACAGACAAAAGGATGATGCTTAGGGTGGCCTATTAAAACCCGCTCCTCCTCTGACCTTTGCTATTGCTTTCATCTGCTGCCGCAGCCCCTGAGCTGCTACGGGCCAAACCTCTACCTAGACATCCACGTGGCTCAGTGGTTCCTTCCTTCAGAAAATGATGTGGATTAGAAGACATCAGCCAGCATTCCTGGCTACCCTAGCCTCACCATAGCTTCAGTATTCATTTTGTGCAGGCTCTTCCCCAAGAAGAAACAGAGTCTGCCCAGCGGGATTTGATATGTTACTGGCACATTGCCTAGCACATGGCAGCTGAATAACATAATTGCACATTTCTCAGGGTGCTATAGAGAATGACTGAGCCATATTTGAATGCATAAGAGATGTGTTGAGTTTCACTAAGCCACTTGTCTTAAATTTGGAATCCGGATTTCCAGATCCCAATCTAGTGAGAGCAGGTGCTTCCCTCAATGTTAGCGGAATGCAGCTGGGGACCTTGTTTGCCAAAGGTTACTGATCATAGTAGAAGCCAGCGCTCCCCACAGCTAGATGCCACCGTGGCTCTGACATAATAGCAACACGTGGCACTGAGCATCAGAGTCCTTACTTCAGTGTTGTGTCATTCCATTTTTAAAATTTCATTTATTTTCTTTTTTATTTGAAAGGTTGGCTCACTGCTCAGATGCCTTCAGGAACCAGGACTGGGTCAAGCTGAAACCAGAATACCAGAGCTCTATCCAGGTCCCCTAAATGGTGGCAGGACCCAAACACATGAGCCATTGTCTGCTGTCTCCCAAGGAGCACGTTAGCAGGAGTCAGAGCTGAGACTAGAATGAGGCACTCCCCCTGACCAGGGAAGCAGGTATCCCAGGCTGGGACCTAGCTGCTGAGCCACAGCCCACCTCTTTCTATACTTCGAATCTATACCCGCTGTGTCTCAGGGAGTCCTCCCCGTCCTGTTTGGCCTTCAGATTTCAGAAGGATTCTGTTTCACCAAGAAACTGCTTTTTCTCTGGCTTGCATAAGGACTGGCTGTTTCAGCCTGTGTTGTGGAGCAGTATCCTGCGTCCCTGCGAGGGACACCTGCCTTCCGTGTCACAGTGCCAGCATTCCAGCTCCTAGATGCTTCCATCCCAGCATTTCTTCTATGGGCCTGGGGGGAGGCAGCAGATGATGGTCCCCAATACTGTGGCCCCTGCCACCCATGCAGGAGACCCGGGGAGAGATCCTGGCTGTTGGCTTTGGGTGAGTATAGTTCCATCCTGGGCATTTGGGGAGTGAGCCAGCAGAGACAAGTTTCGTCTTTCACTCTCTCCTCACCCTCAACTTTCTGTTTCCTTTCTGTCTGTTACTCTGAAGAAAGAAAGGAAGAAAAGAAGAAAAAGGAGAAAAACAATAAATTTAGAGCAACCAGTTTAAATACAGAGAATTAATTATTTAATTAACTTTAAAATGTATTCTTCTTTGATCTGGTGCAATGGCTGTGTAGCTAAATCCTTCCCTGGCATGTGCCCAGACCTATATGGGCACCACCTTATGTTCTGGCTGCTCCACTTCCCACCTAGCTCCTTGCTGTGCCCCGGGAAAGCAGTAGAGGATACCCCAAAGCCTTGGCACCTTGCACCCACATGGGAGATCCGGAAGAAACCCCTGGCTTCAGATCAGCTCAGCCCTGACCATTGTGGCCAGCTGAGGAGTGAACCAGTCAGTAGAATATCATTCTCTGTTTTTTTATTCTCTTTGTAATGTGGCCTTTAAATAAAAATATCGTTTTAACCCTGGAATTCGACTACCTGCACTTTAACATACTCTAAGAATTCCTCTATTGCCATTGAGGAAATCTACATGGGGAACAGATTTCATAACTTGTTAGGTGACCTCTCTTTCAAGTTAATTTTTGAAAATCAGAAGCAACCTTTCGCTTATTGTCAACAATTATTGGCTTATTTTCAATGTAAAGAGGAAGAGCAGCCAGAATTTAAACTTTGCTTTTTGAGTTCAAACACCACCAATTCTCCTTTTCTTGTGCACAGTGTGTGAGCCAGTGACATCCCTCCATACCTGGACAGGTGAGGAGGGAGTGGATGAGTGGATTGGATCAAGGCTCATGACCATGCAAGTCCTCAGTATAGAGCTGAGTAATTCAAAACGGGGAATCTGGACCTACCAGAAGCATGCAAAGATGTTCCAGGCTTTCTAAGTGACTTACATCCTTACTGCCCTGGAACTACACAAAGAGGAAGTTAAGGAAAGAAGTACATTCACTGGAGGATTCCCAAGGGCAAGCACTGGAGAGGTGGAGACCTGGAGTGTAGCCTGCCTCTGGGCCAGCACCCTTCCTTCTGGATGTGTGCTAACTCAGGATGCTGGCAGCTTGTCCACAAACCAGGAAAACGCACAGAAAATTCAAGCTGTGGACGTGAGCGTGTCCTTGAACTGATGGTTGTGGGGAAAGGCAGTAACGCAGAATGTGGGCCTAAAAGCTGACTGAGAGCTAGGGCACAGTGGGCAGAGATTCAGAGAGCAAGTCAGCACAGAGGACAGCGTGGGCAGGGGCATGGCCCCAGGTTTCTTACCTGACTCGGGAGCCTCTCTCTCAAGAGGAAGGAGCACCAGGTCCTGTGGTTCCATGCAGTTCAGGGCAGAGGAAGCAGGTCAGCTGTCTATCCAGAGGGCAGAGCAGCAGGGAAGTGTGGGCCTCATGGGAGGTTCTGTGGGTGGGGAGCAGGGCAGTAAAGAAGATGGTGCCATGGGCCTGGTGCAGTAGCCTAGTGGCTAAAGTCCTCAACTCGCATGTGCTGGGATCCCATCACATCTGAGTGCCAGTTTGTGTCCTGACTGGTGCACCTCCCTTCCATCTACCTGCCTGTGTCCTGGGAAGCCAGCAGAGGAGGGCCAAAGCCTCTGAGGAACCTAAAGACCAAAATGTTATCCATTGGCCCAGTGCTCATTGCTAACTGCTATGTATTTCTGCTTCTGTAACTTCTACTTTGCTTGCTGTGCTAAGAAATTGTGTGAACCCAGTCCTGACAACGTGACAATTTGCTCAGGCACCCTGATGGCAACATCCAGCCTACATGACACTTGCCCCCTCTCCCTGATAGAAACCTCCTACCTATTTTTGAATTAACCAATATTATATCTTAAAGATAAGCTCCCATGCAAATAGAGAATATCAAATACTAACCCTCCGATGGGCTGATTTCTGTATAAAAACCCTAAAATTGGGGGCCTAGAGGTCTTCCTCCTCTCTGGAGACCCGGGCATATTTGAATAAATGTTCCTGTCAACATCTGGCTCTGGTGATTCTTCCAGCAAGCCCGGAACAGTGATGAAAGGGGTGGCATCAACGACAAAAGTGACCGTGACCATGACTGTGGGGGCAGAAGCAGCTGGAAAGGCAGAGGCTGCAGGAGCGGGGTGACCACAGCAGCAGATGCTTGCTCCTACTCGAAGCTGTGACAGCCACTGGACATCTCTGGCTGCTGAGCTGTAACGCTGACCCTGTGACAACGGGACACCTGCAGAGCTGTGACGCTGAATGGCCCAACAACTCAGCAGTGCCCACTGATCTGAAGCACTGTCCCGGAATTTGCGACCTGTGCCAACCCACAGAGCTGAAACCTGAACCCTGCCTGCCTACTTACTGTCTGTCTGCTTACTGCCCACCTGTGGGGTAACAGCCTCAGCTAACTGAGCTGCAGTCCATGGGACCGAGGCCTTCTTGCTGCCTTAGAGCTGGTTTTGGTACAACACCTCGGGGCCCTGTGCTCATGCAGGAGGACTTGGTTGGAGCAGCTCTTAGCTCTTGGCTCTTGGCTCCTCTCTCTAGCTTCAGATCAGCTCAGCTCCAGTGGTTGTGACCATCTGGGGAGTGAAGAAGAAGCTGGAAGATTTTTCTCTATGTCTTTCCTTCTCTCCATAAACCTGCCTTTATAAGAAAAACAAATGAATCTTTAAAGAAGCAAACACTAGGAATTAAAAAAAAAAGCAGTGATGAACTGTGTTGGAAAATGAAGACTAGGAGGGAAATTAAGGCATCTGCGTGCAGTGCAGATATTATCAACTCCTGCTCCACTGCATGGCACCGTTCTTGATGTTTGCTTCACAGAAAACTCATGCCCAGCTCTCCCCAAGTCCACTTGTCATCGTAAAATCAACATTACATCATTGTTTTGCGAGACAAATCCATCTTAATCTCTGTTTTAATTCTACTTTTATTGTACGTCGTAAAGAATGATACAAGCATCCAGAAAAGTATGTCCTTTAATGGATGACGGCTTTGTCATTGCACATGCTCACCCACGTGCAGCACTCACAGTCCAGCACAGAAGGACAAAGTCACCTTGGAACAGGAAATGTCCAGGTGATTAGCACCTGCACATGGGATTAAATTCATACTTTTTGCTTTATTTTTTATGGTTTATATTTTTTTTTAAATGGAGAACTCTAGAGTTCCCTAAGACCTTCGATTTTCTCCTCAGGAAAGCACCCTTATGCATGCTGCTATGGTACACATCTGGCCAGAGTGATCAAGAAGTCAGGGGTGTGTATGTATGTGTGCAAATTAAACACTAGGAACTGTGTGTATGTGCGTGTGTTTATCCATAGAGATGCACACATATGCCAATATATTTCAAAAACTAAAGAAAATATAAGTTTGTTTCAATGCAAAAAAAATTGAAATTCATGTTTTTTTCGGAGTACATATTTCCACAACCTTTTTCAGATTCTGTGTATGAGTGTATGTCTGTGTGTGTGTGTGTGTGTGTGTATTCCTTGGCTGACACATCTAGTTTTTTGTCCTAGTAGCCCATAAAGACTGAACACATTGGAAAATGAGATTTACTCTTAAGCTACAGATAAGTCATCATATTTCGCTGTTCAGAGTATGAACTTTAGAGACTCATGTCTCCATTTTAGGAGCACTGGTTATAAATGTCCATGTATCATTTCCCTTGGCCTTCACAGAGATGATACTGCTGATTTTAGAGCATTGCTATTGGGATAAGCCAAATAATGACTAGTAGAATGACACCTTGGAATAAGCATGTTGTACTCAGGATTTTAATTTTGTTTCATTGAAAGACAGAGGCAAGGAAACGGAGACAGAGATCTTTCATCCTAAGTTACTCCCCCATGCTAACAATAGCCAGGCCTGGGTCAGATCAGGGCCACGGGGCAGGAATTCTATCTGAGTCTCCCATGGGCATGGCAGGTGCCTTGTCCCTTGAGCCATCCTTTGCTGCCTCCCAGGGTGTGCATAAGCAGGAAGCTGGAATCAGAAGCAGAGCCAGGACTGAAACCCAGTCATTCCAACATGGGGAACTGTTGTCTCAACTGCCTTCCTAACTCTTGTGCCAAAGATCGCTCCAATTACTTATTTAAAGGAACACAATTTGCATTTCTTTCATTTCTGATGTCTGTGATATGTAAACATGCATTTAGGATTAGGTGGTGTCTAACAGGATACTATGCAAGCAATCCTTGCATAGAGAACAGGACTGGGTGCTGACTTAGAGTTAACAGTGGGGTAAGTGTGGATGGGCTTGACTGAGACAGTTGCCTCAGAATGGTACAAATGGCAAACATCAAGTCAGGATGATAACTCTTTTTTTTCCCTGAGGTTTGTTTTTCTTCATTCTCAAGGATTTGGAACCTGAAGGAGCCAGCTGCTTTGAAAACAGAATAGTCACCATGAGGACAAATACCAAGAAACATGAAGAGGAACTGAAAAAGGCAACAATTCATTGGATGCAGCTGGATCCAGACAGGGTAGTGACAAGCAGTTAGGAATGTTTTTCAGTTTCCCATGAAATGGAACTGATTTATTCAGCTTGTGTGAGAGATGGCAGGACGGGACAGCCTGTGTGGGTGAGAGCGGGGCGGGGCAGTGTGGCTCTGTGTGTGTGTGTGTCTAGTGAGTCAGCAAGCTGAAGGTTTTCCTCCAGGGTGACAACCAATCACCAAGAAGAGTGGGTCAGATTCCTGGAGTGGTGTTGGCAGAATTGCATGCTGAACTCCTGGTCCTGTGGTATGCATAGTAGAGACTTCTCAGAAAGCGTTGTTGGGACACTGGTCTATGGTCTTGGCAAGGGCAGTGAAGGTAAAGCAGGATGTGGGGGGAAGGGAGCTTTCAGGCTGTGGATGCCTGTGGCAGGAGGGTCACGTGTGCTTTGGATGTGGGGTCAGTAAACTCAGGCCTGTGGTCTTCTGGAAATGCAGTCTGCAACAGGGGACAGTGAGCAGTGGTGGAGAAGTGCAGGTTTTGTCCTTGGTGCTGGTGAGGCGCAGGTCTGCTTGAGAGCAGAGACGAAGCACAGCTCTGCACGGGAGGAAGGCGTGGGTGAGTGGTGACTGTTGCGAAGTCCAGGTCTTTCTGGGAGAGGGAGGCAAGTGCTGTCGGGGTCAGGGTCAGAGTCAAGATCATTGAGGAAGTGCATTCTGTGTCGGGGTTGATGATGGAGAAACATGGGTAGGTTTCCAAGTAAGTTGAAGATGATGATTTGTGACCTCCAGGATTTCTTTGGGCGCGTTCCAGAAGCTGATTCTGAGTTGGGTTGGTGGGAAACTGGGTCCAAAACACCTTGGTTTGGTAAGGAAGCACAGGTCTGATCAGAAAGTGGTGTGGTGTGGTGTGGTGTGGTGTGGAAACTGTAGGTCTTCCTCAGGGGCGGGAAAGAAGTGAGGGGACAGTAGGAAAGCAGGGGTTCTGTATGGTGCAGAGAAGAAAGCTCAGCCTGAAGTGGGGTCAGCTGGGAACCCATGTTAGGAAGTGAACTCTGGAGCAGCTGAGGTGAAGAGGGACTCTGTAGTTGGGCTGTGTGGTGCCGGGGTCTTGTAGTGCTGCGGGTTATTGTTGGGGGTCTGTGTGGTGCAGGAAGCTGTGTGATCTTGGGGTTCAGCTATGCTGGGGACCGTGAGGTGCTGGGGCCTATTTGTTGTTGGATAACTGTGTGATGCTGGGAGGTATGTAATACTGGGGGCATTGTGGTGCTGGGCACTGTGTGGTACAGGGGGCCTGTGTGGTGTGGCAGGGCTGTGTGATGCTGGGAGCTGTGTGATCCTAACAGTTGTTTGGTGCTGAGGGCTGCCTGCCATTGTGGCTTGTGTGATTTTGTGGAAGTTTGTAGAACTCATTGCTGTGAGGTGTTCAGGAGTTGTGTGATGGAGATGATTTGTGGTGCTCAGACTGTGTGTTATTTGGAGGCTGTGTGGTCCTGGGGCACTGTGTGGTGCTGGGAACTGAGTGGTGCTGGGCATTACGTGCTGCTGAGGGACTGTGTGGTGCTTGGGAATGTGTGGTTCTGGAAGACTATACGGTAGTTGATGTCTTTGTGGAACCGAGGCACTACATGTTGCTGGGGCTTGAGGAGCTGTGGGCTCTGCAGCGCCTGGAGATCAGGTGCCGCTGGGAGGCTGTGTAGTACTGACAGTGTGTTTTGGTGCTTTGTGATATTCGTGGCTCTGTGGTACTGGAACATTGTGGTACAGGTGGTTGTGTGTTCCAGGAGCTGTGTGTTGATGGGAGGCCATGTGGTCCCAAGAATTGTGTGAACCTGGGCATATCGTGATATTTGGTGCTGTGCTGGGCTCTGTGGTTCTGGAACTTTTTTTGTTGCTGAGGGCTGTATGGTGCTGTGAGTGGTTTATTATTGGCTTTGCATGGTGCTGGAAGATGTGCATTTTGGGGCGTTATATGGTGTTGAGGCCTGTGTGGTCCTGGGGTCAATATATTGCTGGGCATTATTGGTTCTGGGGCCTGTGTTTTGTTGGGGACCTGTACAATGCTGGATGCTGTGTGTCCCTGTGGCTGTGTGGTCCTAGGGACACTGGTGCTATAGATTAGAGTGTCCCTTGGGGCTGTGCGTTGGGGAGTGTTGTGGTTCTGGAGACTGCATGGTGTTGTGGGGCTTTGCAGTGGTTGGGGCTGTGTGGTCTAAGGGGTTGTGGTTTTAGGTGCTGTGTGGTACTGGGTACTTGTGGTGTTTGGGCACTGTGTGGCACATTGGTGATTGTATGATGTGTGATACTGGGGACTGCTGTGTTGTGCTGCAGGCTGTGTGGTGCTGAGTCCTTTTCAACGTCTTGGGGTGTGGTGTTGTGGGCCTTTTTGTTTTGGGGAGCGCTCGTTTCTGAGAACTACATGTTTGGCTCTGCATCGTGTCGATGGCTCTGTGTTGATGGGAGCTGTGTTATGCTTACCGGCTCTGTGGTGCAGAGACTGCATGGTGTTAGGGGAGGTTTCCTGAGTGGTGCTTGGGTTGGTTGTGTGTGAGGTGTTGGGGGCTGTGTTGTGTTTAGGGCCTGTGTGGTGCTAGAGGCAGTCTGTTGTCCGCATGCTGTGCAGCGCTGAGATGTTTGCGTGCCTAGGGCCTTGTGTTTCTGGGAACTGTGTAGTTCAGTACTGTGAGTGTTGGGAGCTGTGTGGTCCTGTGAGCAGTGTGCTCCTGGGGCATTTTGGTGCTAGGGAAGTGTGTGATTCTGTGGTCTCTGTGTGTGTGTGTGTGTGTGTTTTAACTTCGCAGACTGTGTGGTCTTCAGCAGTTGTGTATTGTGTGATGGTGTTGTGATGCTTGAGGCTGTGTGGTTTAGGGAAAATGCATAGTAGTGAGGTAAGGTGTGGTGCTGAGAACTATGTGGTACTGTGGCCTGTGTTATCCCAATGGTGGTGTGGTGCTAAGGAGCTGAGTGATGCTGGGGACTCTATGTTGTTGCGGCATACACTAGAGGCTTGTGGAACTTTGGGGCTGTGTGACATTGATGGGCTGTGTAGTCCTGGGGTGAACTGTTTGCTGCTGCGTGTCTGTCATATTGGGGCTGTGTACTACCATGGAGCTGTGTGGTGTGGGTCTCATGTGGTACTGGGTGATGGTGTGGTGTTGGGGTTATTGTGATGTGATGGTGTGATGGGGATGATATGGAGCTGAGTCTTTCTGGGGTCTGTGTGCCTCTGTGGACTCTGTGCTCTGGGGGGGGGGGGCTTTAAGGTGCTTGCATGCTGTGTGACATGTGGGTGTCTTTTGGGTACTGGCATGGCCTTGGGTTACAGGGGCCTTTGTGTGTAGAGAGGGACTCACAAGAGAAAGATCTGTGTGTGTAGGATGGCCTTGAACAGCTGGAGCTTTGGGTGCAAGAGAACCTGGTGTAACCGTGTCTGTAGGAACAGAGAAGGCCTCACATGACAGCAGCCTTTGGGCACAAGGAAGGCCTTGTGTTTGGGGTCCTGTGGGTGCGGGGATGCCCTCCTGTAGCAAGGGCCTTTGGGTGCTAATATGTTTTCACACATCCAAGATCTGAGTGCACAAGGACACGTTAGCATGTCCAGGGCCTGTGGATTCAGGGATCATCTCTCATGCCAGGGGTCTGTGGGTGCATGGACAACCTCACGCTCCTGGATGCTGTCAGTGCAGGGATGGCCTCATGTGTAAGGAGCATGTGGGTGAGCAGCAGTCTTGCCAGTTAGGGACCTGTTGGTGCTGGGACAGCCTTGCCTAACACAGGTCTGTGGGTGCACAGATGACTTCACTTAACAGGTGCCTGTCATTGTGTGGATGGCCTTGAGGGGGTGTTCCGTGTTGTGGGGTGCTCTTGCATATCAGTGGCTTGTGGTTGTGGGAATGGCTTCCCACATCCTGGAAGACTTGCTAGAAAAGTCAGATCTGGAGCCAGGTACGGGGGTCTCCTGGGCAGCCGAAGTTGAGCCAAGTACAGAGAGGGGAAAGCACATGGTCAGGCCATGAGCAGACTCCTGTTTTGGTTTGCTGCAAAGTCCTGCTCCTTAGCGCAGAACCAGCCTGTTGCGTTTCTTGTTGGACTCTACAGTTCGGGCTTATCCTGTGTGTCAGGGTTCATCGATGGCACAGAGGCTCTCTGAATCATCCCTGTGTGCCCTGAGAGGTTTTCCTAAAATGCACAGCACATTAGGACAACTGACTGGGAGTGGGTGTCATTCAGAGTTGTCCTAAAGATTGGGCTGTATTCTGTGATATAAACGGCCATGACAACTGACACTGTTGGGGGTCCCATAAAGGACTTACTGCGTCATTTACGTCGAGTGAAATGTGACCCCAGGAAGGTGCAGAATAATCCACGTTCCATGTCTCTCCTGGAAGAAAACAACTCTGGAAGTGGGAAAAGGGTCTTTAGAGGGAATGAAGTTAACAGAAGTTCATTAGGGTGGCCACAGTCTGCTAGGGTGGGGAACATCTGCACAAAGACATACATAGGGAATGCGGTGGGAAGAGACGGGGAGAATGTGAAGCTGGAATATTGATTGTTTGGGAGATGCTGTCACAGAGGAGGAGGGGCTGCAGCTTCCAGGAGGTGGCGAGGCAGCGAGCATCACCAGAAGAGCCCTTTAGTGTTGAGTCTGTGGCTTCAGGCCTGTGGGAATACATCGCTCCGTTGTTCTCAGCCACCTGGCCTGTGGCCCTCTGTATTCCTGTATGGGGCAGGTTTGTGTCCTGGATGCTGCACTTGCAATCTAGTTCTTTGCTAACAGCCTAGGAAAAGCAATGGAGGATGGCCCAAGGGGTTTGGCCCCTCTGGCCCCTCTGGGAGTTTTGCAGTTTGGGTTGTTTTGTCCAATTAGAAACAAATGCAGTTCTGGGTGTTTTCTTCAGCTGGGAAGTGAACTAACAGAGGGAAGATCTCTCTGTGTAACTGAGTTTAAGATAAAGTAAATAATCTTGAGGAGTAAATGGAGAAGAAATATGTAATGAAGTGAAATTCATCCGTGTGCCTACTCTATTCCATGTGGTTTTCTAGGCTTTTGGGTTGTGGCATAAAACAAAGCCAATGAGGGCTGAAACGGCGGCATAGTAGGCTAAGCCTCCACCTGTGGTGCCAGAATTTCAAATGGGCCTGGGTTTGGGTCCTGCCTCCTCCACTTCCTTTTTTTTTAATTGCATTTAATTTTATAACAATGTTTCATAGGCTCTGATGTTCACCCTTCCCCTCCTCTTGCCCTCCCCTCATGGTGGATTGCTCCACCTTATTGCAGTATTACAGATCAAATCTAGTCTTATTTCTTTCAATGCAAGCATGTGCCTTGCATAGAGTCCAGTATCTTGTTGCCCAGCTGAATTCAACAGTTACTTGTGGAGACTAACTCTGGTCCGGAGACATAGCTGGCAGATTGTCGTTCCGATCAATTAAATGCCATAACATAACATCCACAACAGTTTCCAGCATTATGGGGTTAATTAACAATGTAATACTACATTTCACAGGTGCCCTTTTACAAATTGACAGCATTTCAACTTAAATTAAGGCAAACATGGTATCTGACCTTTTGGGATTGACTCATTTCCCTTAGCATGATGGTTTCCAGTTGGGCCGATTTGGCCACAAAGAACTGCATTTCATTTTTTTTAATAGCTGAGTAGTATTCCATGGAGTAAATAAACCATAGCTTTCTTATCCAGTCTTCTGTTGATGGGCATTTTGGTTGCTTCCAAGTTTTTGCAATTATTGATTGTGCTGCTATGAATGTGGGGTGCATGTAAGTTTCTCGTGTAACAGGTGTTTTGGATGTATTCCTAGGAGTGCTATTGCTGGATCATATGGTATGCAGATTTTGAGTTGATTGAGTGTTCTCCATACTGGTTTCCATAGAGGCTGCACCAACCTGCAGCCCCACCAGCAATGGGGAAGGGTTCCCTTTTCCCCACAACCTCGCCAGCAAGTGTCATTGGCGGTTTCTGTATATGAGCCATTCTTACTGGTGTTAGGTGGTACCTCATTGATGTCTTCATTTGGATTTCCCTTATTGCAAGGGAACTTGAGCATTTTTTCATGTTTGTTTGCCATTTGGGTTTGTTCCTTTGTGAAATGTCTGCCCATTTCCCGTGCCCATTTTTTGAGTGGTTTGTTTGTTTTGGTGTTTTGGTTTCTCTGGAGGTCTTTGTATATTCTGGAGATTAGGCCCCTATCACCTATGTAGTGTGCAAAGATCTTCTCCCATTCTGTGGGTTGTTTTTTTTTTTACTTTGTTGATAGCTTCCTTTGCTGTGCAGAAGCTTCTTAGTTTGATAAGGTCCCATTTGTTTATTTTGGTCTTGATTGCTATTGCTTTTGGTGTTGTATTTAGGAAGTCATGGCCTACACCTAGCTCTTGCAGAGTGTTTCCTACATTTTCCTCCAAAAGTTTGAAGGTTTCTGGGTGTAGGTTTAGGTCTTTTATCCATTTAGATTTGATCTTAGTGTATGGTGAGCAGTATGGGTCTATCTTCTGGTTTCTGCAGGCTATTAGCCAGTTGTCCCAACAGCATTTATTGCAGAGACCTCCCCATTTGTATGGGTTGTTGTCTGTTTTATTGTCAAAGATTATTTGGTTGTATCCGTGTGGATTCCCATCTGTTGTTTCTATTCTGCTCCATTGGTCCTCCTCTCTATCTCTGTGCCAATACCAAGCTGTTTTGATGACCACCGCTCTGTAGTATGTCCAGAGGTCTGGAATTGTGATTCCCCCTGATAACTGCCTATTCTTCAGGATGTTTCTGGCTATTCGTGGTCTTTTGTGTTTCCAGATGAATCTTTGTATCATTTTTTCGAGTTCTATGAAGAATGTTTTGGGTACTTTGATTGGGATTGTGTTGAATGTGTATATTGCTTTTGGTAGTATGGACATTTTAAAGATATTGATTTTGCCTTCCAGGAACATGGGATGTTGCTTCATCTTTTTAGGTCCTCCTCAATTTCTTTCTTAAGCTTACTGTAGTTTTCTTCAAAGTGGTCTCCTACGTTTTTGGTGAGGTTAATTCCTAGGTATCTCATACTCTTCTGTGTTATTTTGAATGGTATTGTGTTGGTAAGATCTTTTTCCAATTTTGGGCTGTTTGCTTACACTATGGCTGTTGATTTTCGTTCATTTACTTTGTACCCTGCCACTCTACCCAACTCTTGAATAAGTTCTAGCAGTCTCTGTATTGAGTCTCTTGGTTCTTCTATGTAAAGGATCATGTCATCCGCGAATAGTGAAAGCTTGACTTCTTCATTTCACATTTGAATTCCTTTGATTTCTTTGTCTTGTCTTATGGCCTCAATGAGTACCTCTAGGACTATGTTGAATAGTAGTGGTGATAGCTGACATCCTTGTCTTGTTCCAGATCTCAGTGGGAAGGGATCCAGTTTTTCTCCATTCAGTATAATGCTGGCATTGGGTTTTTCGTATATTGCTTTGATTATGTTATGGATTGTTCCTTCTATGCCTACCCTGGCTAGGGTTTTTAGCATGAAGTGGTGCTGGATTTTGTCGAAAGCCTTTTCTGCATCTATTGATACTATTATATGATTTTTGTTCTTCAGTTTTTGAATGTGGTGAATTGCCTTTATGGATTTCCGAATGTTGAACCATCCCTGCATGCCAGGGATGAATCCTACTTGGTCCGAATGAATGATCTGTCTGATGTTTTCTTGGATTCTATTGGCTAAGATTTTGTTGAGAATCTTAGCATCAATGTTCATCAGGGAGATTGGTCTGTAGTTTTCCTTCTCTGTTAGTTCTCTATCAGGTTTGGGGATTGAGGTGATGTTGGCTTCATAGAATGAGTTTGGAAGGGATGCTTCCTTTTCTATTGTTTTGAAGAGCTTGTAGAGGATTGGGGTTAGCTGTGCTTGGAATGTTTTGTAGAATTCTGGAGTGAAACCGTCTGGGCCTGGACTTTTCTTTGTTGGGAGATCTTTGATTCGATCTCTGCCTCAGTTATGCGTTTATTCAGGTCTTCTGTTGCCTCAGGGCTAAGTTTTGGTAAGTGATGGGAATCCAAGAACCTTTCCATTTCCTGGTGGTCTTCTGATTTGTTGGAGTATGGTTGTTCACAGTAGTTTCTGATTATTTTCTTAATGGTTGCGGTGTCAGTTGTTATGTTGCCTTTTTCATCTTTGATGCTGTTAATTCTCGTTTTCGCTTGTTTTCTCTTTGTCAGTTGGGCCAGTGGGGTGTCTATTTTGTTTATCTTCTCAAAGAACCAGCTTTTTGATTCATTGATTTTGTGTATAGTTTTTTTGATTTCTATCTGGTTTATCTCCTTCCTTGTTTTGATGATTTCTTGTTTCCTTTTGTTTGAAGGTCCTTTTGTTGCTGTTTCTCTAATTTCTGGAGGTGGGTGTTTAATTCTTGTAATTGGCATCTTTCTTGGGCTATAGCTAGGGCCATGATAGGTTTAGGAGTTGTGCTAGAACTAGATGGTGTCTCCTGTGGGACAGACCCATCGACCTTAGTGGTGGATATGGAAGTTGGGGACTGTGGGGCATAATGTATAATTGGTTGATCTGGAACCCAAGTCAGTAAGTTCAAGTCATGTGGAAAAACAAATCATACGCTCCTCCAAAAGTTAAGGGGAGATTGGGTGCTTCCATTGGCCTGTAAGGGCATCTTTCCATTGTACTAGAGGTTTAGGGGGAGCTCCAGTATGAGAATAATGCTGAGAGAATGAGTTCTCATTGTGTTGATCCAAATAAGATGATTACGCACAAAGCATGATTTAAAATATGATGAGGTAACAAATGTTTGAATTCAACCTGTTGCTGTTTGGATACGAGGAGTTTTTTTGTTGTTAGACACAAACATATGAAAAAATGTTCCAGCTCCCTAGCAATAAGGGAAATCCAAATTAAAACATCGATGAGGTACCACCTAACACCAGCAAGATTGGCCCACATAAACAAGAACACCAACGACGCTTGCTGGCGAGGATGCGGGGAAAAGGGAACCCTACTCCACTGCTGGTGGAGCTGCAAATTGGTACAGCCTTTATGGAAATCAGTCTGGAGAACACTCAAACAACTCAAAATCTGCATACCATATGACCCAGCAATAGCACTCCTAGGAATATATCCAAAACACCTGTTTTACGACAAACCAACATGCATCCCTATGTTCATTGCAGCACAATCAGTAATTGCAAAAACATGGAAGCAACCGAAATGCCCATCAGCAGAAGATTGGATAAGAAAGCTTTGGTTCATCTACTCCATGGAATACTACTCAGCTATTAAAAAAAACAAAATGCAGTTCTTTGTGGCTAAATGGGCCCAACTGGAAACTATAATGCTAAGGGAAATGAGTGCTCAACTATGGCTTGTCCTGTGGGTGATAAGCAATCCCAGTAGCGCATGAAATGCTTAAATGTCTCTATAACAGCACAGAACTCTACTCTCTGGAGAGAATTTTCCTCTTCTTTAAAAGGACATTTTTTCAAAGTCTATTATTAGACAAGATATCCTGTTAGATGACCCATCTGTAAAGGTTAAAGAAGCAGGTTGGGGCACAGCGGTTAAAGAACAAATCTTTTGAATTAAGTTGTTTTGAATGCTAGCTGAAAATCTGTTTGGCTCCGATGTTCTCTCTACATAAGGAGTTGTTGACATGTTGAAGAAGTAACTGCAACATTGGGTTGTGGTGGCCTCAACAAGGTTCATTTCAATACAATGTGCTTTTTGGGCATTAGCCACAAAGTTTCAAAACTAGGTTTCCATGAGAACTGTTCTTGTGCATAATGATGGGCGAAGAGTGTCCCAAATGGAGTTGTTGTACCATAAATACTACGCTATGGTTTCATCTTGACTATGCCAACCACCAATACGCTGCATTCCCAATGTGTACTCTGCACATGCAGGAGCTTTTGTCAGAGCAATTGTATTGAATTCGAGCTGAAATTCATTACAGCACCGAAGTTCTCTCAGGATATGGAGTTGGTAGCGTGTCAATCGAGTATCTACAACATTCAGTTGTGTGCAATGCTGAAGAAATTTCATTTCAATTCAGTGCCATCTTTGGGCATTAGATGCAAAATGAAAAAAAAAATGGGCTTACCTCAAAACTGCTTATATGGTGCGTGAAGTTTGTGACTCAAATGGAGTTGTCTATCATAAGAACCACTCTGCTGACTGACCCTGAGTATGTAATTCACCACCAGGTTGCGTTCCACATGTGTAACATGCACATTGATTACTATGTGTTGCCAGAGCAGTCGCTTTGAATGCTAGCTGAAAATCGTTTGATGCCAAAGTTCTACCTTGATGTGGAGTTAATGACAAGCTCAGCATTTAGCTACAACATTCGGTTTTGTGAGGTGCTCAGTAACTTCATTTTCATGCAATGTGCTCTTTGGGATTTAAAGGAAAAGTGACAATGGTTTCCACGAGAACTGCTTGTGTGACTATGCCGTGTGAAATTCACAACCAAATGTAATTGTTCTACCATAACCATAACTCGGCTGATTCATCTTGACCACATCGTTCACCAAAAATGTGTGTTCTCCATGTATAATATGCACATTGAAGAAGCAGTATGCAGTGTCAGAACTCTTGCTTTGAATACTAGCTGAAAATTTCTTTGGCTCTGAATGTGAGCTGGCAGTGCATTAAGTAGCATCAATATTTGATTTTGAGGGATGCTCAACAAGCTTCATTGCAATACAATGAGTTCTATGGACACTGGATGCAAAGTGACTAAACTGTGTTTTCATGAGAGCTGTGTGAAGTTGGTGACCTCAATGGAGTTTTACTACCATTAAGAATGACTCTGTTGGGCCCGGCATGATGGCGCAGTGGTTAAGGTCCTCGCCTTGCATGCCCGGGATCCCATATGGGTGCCGGTTCTAATCCCGGTAGCCCCACTTCCCATCCAGCTCCCTGCCTGTGGCCTGGGAAAGCAGTCGAGGACGGCCCAAAGCCTTGGCACCCTGCACCCATGTGGGAGACTGGGAAGAGGCTCTTGGCTTCGGATTGGTTCAGCTCCAGCCATTGCGGCCACCTGGGGAGTGAATCATCGGACGGAAGATCTTCCTCTCTATCTCTCCTCTCTGTATATCCGCCTTTCCAATAAAAAAAAAAAAGAATGACTCTGTTGATTCGTCTTGACTGCCATTCACCAACATGCTGCATTCCCCATATGTAATATGCACATTCAGCAGTGTGTGGTGCCAGAAAAGTTGTTTTAAATTCTAGCTGTAAATCGCTTTAGTGCTGAATTTCTCTCTAGATGTAGAGTTGGTAGTGTGTCAAACGAGTACTTACATCATTCAGTTGTTTGCGATGCTCAAAAAACTTCATTTCAACATAGTGCACTTTATGGGCAGTCGACATTAAGTGACAAAACTGGGTTTCCATGAGTGCTGCTTGTATGCCTGATATTGTAGAATACAATATAATGTCAAATGTAGTGATATTATATGTGAATCTTACTCTGTTAATCAATGCTACTTCATACTTACTTGTACCTAATACAACAAGAACTTGTGATGTAATTCCTTAATTAACCATCCACAACAAGTGGATTGTTTATAACCACCTGAGATTGTCAGTGTCCACATATAACTGTTATTTGATCCATAAACAATGAAGGTCTGATCCTCACTGTGCCTACATTAGGGTCCCAGGATAAAGAATTAACCTACAACAAAAAGTTATTCTCCTGCATGGCTGGGAGATACTCCAGCAGAAGCATGATGGACTTGGGAAATTCACAATGGACACACATTATGAACTTAGCAGGCAGAACAGAGAGAAGGGGAGGGATTTGGAGGGAAGGGGGAGAACCCACCACCAACTAAATTGTTCAAAAAATAAATAAATAAAATTGCACTCTCACCAGTATGCAGTGCAAAAGCAGTTGTTTTGAATACTAGCTGAAAATCACTCAGTGTGGAGTTCAAAGTGTATTCTCTGAATAGATTCAAGTTTCTGATTTGTGGAATGCTCAACAAACCACATTTCAATATTGTGAGCTCTATGGGCATTAAATGCAAGGAGACAACAATGGGTTTCCTTGAGGGTAGCTTGTAAGCCGTATATTGTAGAAGTTAGTGTCTAACAAGGAATCATACCACGTAAACAACTTTGCTGTTTCTTCCTGACAATACCATGCAGCAAGTAGCTGAGTTCTCCTTGTGTAATATGCACATTCAGCAAGCAGTATGTGGTAACAGAGCAATCGATTTAAGTGCTAGCTGAAAATCAGTTTGGCACCAATGAACTCTGTCAATATTAAGTTGGTAGCTTGTTGAACATTTTTGTTTTGTTTTGTTTTGACGTGTTCAACAAGAAACATTTCAATACAGTGCATTCTATGGGCATTAGATGCAAAGTGACAAAATTGTTTTCCCCTAACAGCTTCTTGTAAGCCTAATGATTTGAAAAGTTAGTGACAGAACAGAACGGGGGGGGAGGGGGTGGCCAGAGTGGATCAGGGGGACAGGAGGAGGCTTGTATCCCAACCTTGGAGACTCCCAGATCCCCACCAAGGACTATCAGTACAGGCACCAAGGACAACATCCCAACTGCCAAAGAGACCACGGGGAAATGGAGTGCCTTCAGAGGCCGAGAACTCAGAGGACATCCCCCCCACCTTTGGACCTACCACATGGGATGGAAGAAGCCCAAATCTTTCCTCGCAGGATCCAGGGTTTCGGAACAACAGCCAGGAACCCTGAGCGGTCCTCAAAATCAGAAGAACAGTAAACTCCCTTCGGGACTAGGGAGAGGAGCTTTCTCTGGTCCTTACTTAGTTCCAACTTTGGGTCCCTACCCTCTCTGCAATGACCATCAGGGTCACTCCAGAGCACTCCCCAAACACACACACACACACACACACACACACACACACACACACAAACTCACAAATTAGAATAGATAGGCAGAGAACAACAAGGAAAGCTTGGTCAGCATGGACTCACACACACCTTACTAATAGGACACAAAGATTAAGTACTCCTCACTAAGGTATTGAAGAATTCTCTGCACACCCTTCCTAAAACTGTTTTGCACCTCAATTGTTAAAAGGTCTTGAAGGGCCCGGCGCAGTGGTGCAGTGGTTAAGGTCCTCACCTTGCACGCCCGCGATCCCATATTGGCGCCGGTTCTAATCCCGGCAGCCCTGCTTCCCTTCCAGCTCCCTGCCTGTGGCCTGGGAAAGCAGTCGAGGACGGCCCAAAGCTTTGGGACCCTGCACCTGCGTGGGAGACCCGGAAAAGTATCCTGACTTCGGATCCGCATAGCATCGGCCGTTGCACTCACTTGGGGAGTGAATCATCGGACGGAAGATCTTCCTCTCTCTTTCTCCTCTCTGTATATCCGCCTTTCCAATAAAAAAATAATAAAAATAAATCTTTAAAAATAAATAAATAAATAAATAAAAGGTCATTGAAGTAGTCACAGGAGGCTGTTAAGAACTTGCATTTAATTTTTTTATTGTATTTTTGACAATCTTTACATAGTTAATTGGGGTAAAACTTGCATTTAATTTTAACACATTGTTTACTCAATACTATGTCAATTAATTCCATAACGTTATATATTGTTGCTGATGCTAACTTGGGGCTTTTAATTGATCGGGATTTTACTCTGTTGGCTCTGTTGGCTCTACCTTCAGACCAAAGAAGGTCTCCCCAAGAAGCCGTTGAACTTATCGGGACAATAAGATGCTGGACTCTATGCTTGGTATATGCTTGCAATGAAGGAATCTCAACTGAACTTGAACTATGGTTACACAATAAGGGGAGGAATCCACCATGGGGGGAGGGTTAGGGGAGGGGTGGAGGGAATCCCAGTACCTATAAAACTGTGTCACATGATACGATATAATAAAAAAAAAATTAAAAAATGAAGAAAAAAGAAAAGTTAGTGCCAGAAATGGAATGATTCTGTGACAGTTAAACCTGTGCTGTTTCTTCATACGCCCACACACTGTATTCTGCAGTTGTCACATGCATATTCAGTAGCATGTGGTGCTGGAGCAGTTGTTTTCAAATCTAGCTTAAAATTGCTTGGGTGCTGAAGCTCTCTCTGAACAAGCAGTTCTTATTGTGTTGAAAGTGAGTCTACTTCTTGATTTCTGTGGGATGCTCAACATGATTCATTTCAATACAGTGCGCTGTGTGGCCATTAGATGAAAACCTACAAGACTATTTCAGGGATTGGTGCTTGTAAAGCTGATGATATGTGAAGTTAGTGAACCCAGTGCAGTAATTCTAACACTGGAACACCTGTGCTATTTCTTTAGGAAAACGCCATTCACCATTATACATAGTTTCCGAGTTTTCACATGCACATTCAGCAGTGTGTGGTGCTGGAGCAGCTGTTTGAAATGCGAATTCTTAGAGCATTCATTGAGAATCCACAACATTGGATTTTATGGGTTGCTTAACATGCTTCATTTCAACACAGTGTATACCGTGGGCATTAAATGAAAAGTGACAAAGCTGGGTTTCTAGGAGAACTGCTGGTAAGCTTAATGGGATGTGAAGTTAGTGACCCAAATAGAGTAGCTCTGCCAGCCGAACACCTGTGCGGCTCCTTCATCTATGCCATTCACCGACATATTGAGTTCCCTAGTTGGCACATGCACATTCAGAGGTTGTGATGCCTAAGGATTTGTTTACACTGCTAGCAGAAGTTCACTCTGGATGGACTTCTTAGAATATTGTCCAACAATAAGATGCTGGACTTTATGCTAGGTATATGCTTGCAGTGAAGGAATCTCAACTGAACTTGAACTGAGGTTATGCAGCAAGGTGGAGGAATCCACTATGGGGGGAGGGATGTGGGAGGGGTGGGGGGAATCCCCAGTGCCTATAAAACTGTATCACATAATACAATGTTAATAACAATAAAAAAATAAATCAATAAAAAAGAATATTGTCCAAGAATCTATAACTTTCCTCAGTTCAATGCAGTTCCCTCTATGGGAATTAGAAAAAAGTGACCATGTTTGATTTCCGGGAGAGTGGCCTGTAAGCTTGATGGTATGAGAAGTCAGTGAATGAGGACCGATTCTGCCAGCCGAACACCTGTGCTGTTTCTTCAGGATTATGCCCATCACCAACATACATGGTTTCCTAGCTGCCGTGTGCATATTCAACACTTTCTGGTGCCAGAGCAGTTGTTTTCAATGCTAGAGTGAAATAGCTTTGGCAAAGTTCTCTGTGATTTGGAGTGATTTGGAGTGAGAAGAGCAAGAATTTACAACTCTAGTTTTTCTGGAGTGCTCAACATATTTCATTTCACTACAGTGTTCTCTATGGGCATTAGATGAATGGTTCACTCGAAAGCCTGATGATTTGGGAGGGAATCAAGATGGTGGCAAAAGGTGCAGACATGTTTGAGATGACAGAGAATCATTAGGGTAAAGAACAGAGAGCAAATTACAGGAAAACATAAGGGTCAGGAAGTCAACAGGGAGTTACCTGGAGACACCCTGGATACAGAGAAGCAGCAACAGCAGAGCTGTGTTACAGGGAGCAGAAAACCATCAGCCACTGGTGAGCTGTGATCCGGACTCCAGCAACAACCAGGGATCCAGCAGCAGCCACAGATCAGCCCTTGCGACAGCCAGGTCGGGGCTTGGGTTCACCTGTGGAGCGTCAGAGGTGAAGACAGGCTGGGACTGGCCAATCCTGCTGAAGAGTTTGGCCCAGCAATGAAGGGAAAGGGAGCTGCGGACTCCAGGGGGCAGACGTGGTGGGTCAGAGCTGACAGCACAGGCATCAAACACCAGAGTGAGTGCGTTTGCAGCTAGTCACACCCAGCTGATCTCATGGTGAGGACAGCGCCAGCTTCGCATCCTGCAGGATCTATCTGCTCCCCGGATCGGAAAGCCAACAGCCCCGGCTCTCCAGCAGTGCTCCTCCAGGTGCCATCTTGTGTGTTTACACAAGATCAGTGCTGCTGATGAACCAGTTATCTGGGACAGTTGGCGTCTTCCTAATCCAGGACATTGATTGAACATAAGAACTGACTTGTAGACCTGTAGGTAATACATGTTAGAAATCTGCACTAAGGAGAAAAATACACCAAACAGGATTGCAATGTCAAAAGTTAAAAGAAGAGACAGAGGCACAATGAATGTTACTGAAGACTCCCGGTAGAGGAACAAAAGCCTCTACCACCCTTAGAGTGAACTGAGGAAGACACTGAAAAAACGAGGGACAAAGAATTCAGAAAACCTATTATAAAGCTTCTGACCAACAGCGAGAAGCACATAATATGAGAGTTCAAATAATTTAAAGAATTGGTTACACAGGAAATGAATCAAATGAAAGCTGACATTTCAGAAGTTAGGAATACAGTGGAACAAACTCAAAATACAATGAAAAAAGTCTAAAAAAATAGAATGAATGAAGCAGAAGAAAGAATCTCAGAATCGGAAGATATTTCCTGTCATCAGGGGGAAACAAACAAAAAGCTGGAAGAAAAGCTAGGCCAAGCTAAAAAAAAAAAAAACTATCCAGGAATTAAAACATATAATTCAAAGACCCAATAAGAATTATGAGAGTCCCAGAAGGTGCAGAAAGAGCAACTGGAATTAAAGATGTGTTCAATGAAATAATACATGAAAACTTCCCTAATCTAGAGAAAGAATTGGGAAATAACACACAGGAGGGGTACAGGACTCCCAATAGGGTTGATAAAAAGCGACCTTCACCAAGACACATGATAATCAAGCTCTCGTCAGTTGAACATAAGGACAAAATCCTTAAATGTACACATGAAAAAAATCAAGTGACCTATACAAGAGCCCCAATCAAACTCACAGGTGACCTCTCAGAGGAAATACTACAGACCAGGAGAGAATGGAGTGACATATCCCAGACTCTAAAAGGGGAAAATGTTCAGCCCAGAATAGCATGTCCTGCAAAGCTCTCCTTTGTCTTTGAAAATAAAATAAAATTCTTCCACAATAAAGAAGAACTCCAAGAATTCATGTCCTCCAAACCAGCTCTACAGCTAATACTCAAAGATGTTCTCATGAAAGAGAAAAGGAAGAGCAGCTACCAAACCCCAAGGCATATGTGGAGAACATCCCACTAAAAGGCCAACAGAAGACTCAACCAAAGAACACCACATTACCAAGATGACAGAACCGAACTGCCACCTATCCATATTAACATTGAGTGAAAATGGTTTAAATTAATCAAATGCCATAGATTAGAGGACTGGATCACAAAACAAAACCCACCGATCTGCCTCTTACAGGTGATACATCTCATTAACAAAGATCAGAGGAAACTGAAAGTGAAAGGATGGAAAAAGATATTCCAAGCGAATGGTAAGGAAAAATGTGCAGGGGTAGCCATTCTTATATCAGATGACATAGACTTTGATGTAAAGAGCATCAAAAGAGATGAAGAAGGATACCATATAATGATCAAAGGATCCATTCAGCAAGAAGAAATCACCATAATAAAAAAAAAAATATATATATATATATATATATACCAAATGCCAAGGCATCTAGCTAAGTGGGAAAAAAACAAAAAACATTAATGGACTTGAAGGGAGAGGGAGAGATAGACTCCAATACAATCATAGTGGGTGACCTTAATACTTTTAACATCAATGGACAGATAAAAACAGAAACTCAGCAAAGAAACAATAGAACTCACCCAAACTCTAGAGCAAATGGACTTAGTTGATATCTACCGAACCTATCATCCTGAAGACAGAGAATACACTTTTTTTCATCAGTTCATGGAAACTTCTCCAGAATTTACCATGTCTCAGCAAATTTTTAAAAATCAAAATTATACCATGCATCTTCTCAGACCATCATGCAGTAGAGTTAGAGACCAAGAAGTCAAAACACCCAAGAAGACTTGCAAACACATGGAGACTGAATAGTATGTTACTAAATGAGTAATGGATTAGAGAGGAAATCAACAGGGAAATTTAAAAAGTTGCTTGAAACAAATGAAGGCATCAACACAACATATCAAAACTTGTGGGGCGCAATCAAGGAAGTGTTAAGAAGAAAGTTCATCTCAATCAATGCTTCTAGTAAGAAATTAGAAAGACATCAAGTAAATCAGCTAACCTTACATTTGAAGGAACTAGAAAAGCAACAGCAAAGCAAATCCAAGATTAGTAGGAAAAAAGAAATCATCAATATAAGGGAGGAAATAAAGACAAACCAAGAGAACTGTACATAACATCAATGAATCAGAAAGCTGGTTCTTTGAGAAAATCAACAAAATAGAATCCCCACTAGCCCAACTAAACAAAAAATTTAAAAAAAGGAGGGAGAAGATATGCATCAATAACATCACAGACGAGAACGGAACCAACAAATACCTCAGACATACAGAAAATTATTAGGAACTATTACAAGCAACTATATGCAAACAAATCAGAAGGCCTAGAAGAGATGGATGTATTTTTGGACACATACAATCCACCAAAATTGAATCAAGAGGCAATTAACAATCTAAATAGACCAATAACAAGCAATGAGTTTGAATCAGTAACTAAAGCCCTCCCAACCAAGAAAAGGCCTGGACAAGATGGCTTCATTGCTGAATTCTATCCAACGTTTCAAGAACTTACCCCAATCCTACACAAGATTTTCCAAGCAACAGAGAGGCAATTCTTTCAAACTGTTTCTATGAAGCCAGCATCACCTTAATACTAATGCCAGCTAGAGAAACAACAGAAAGAGAGAACTACAGATTGATATCCTTGATGAACACAGACACAAAGATCCTCAACAAAATACTAGCTAACAGGATCCAACAGCGCATCAGGCAGATCATTCACCCAAACCAGGTGAGATTCATCTGCAAATCAATAAATGTGATACATCACATTAATAAAATGAAAAATAAAAACCATATGATCATCAATAGATGCAGAGAAAGCATTTGATAAAGTCCAACGCGACTTCATGCTGAAAACCCTAAGCAAGATAGGAATAGAAGGAACATTCTACAACACAATCAAAGCAATTTACGAAAAACCCAATGCCAGCATCATACTAAATGGAGAAAGACTGGAAGCCTTTCCACTGAAATCTGGAACCAGACAGTGATGTCCACTGTCACTACTACTCTTCAATATAGTATTGGAGACCTTGCAAGAGCTATTAGGCAAGAAAAAAGGAATTAAAGGAATACAAACTGGAAGTGAGGAATTGAAATTATCTCTATTTGCAGATGACATGATTCTCTACATAGAAAAATCAAAAAAAATCAGTCAAGACACGACTAAAACTCATAAGAGACTTTGGCACGGTAGCAGGATACAAAATTAATGAACACAAATTGATGGCACTAGTGCACACAAATAATTCCATGAGCTATCAAGAAATTGTAAGTACAGTCTCTTTTAAAATAGTGGAGTTGAATCTTAAATACCAAGGAATTAAGCTAACTAAATATGTGGAAGACCTCTATGATGAAAACTATACAACATTTTTAAAGGAAATAGAAGAAGATATTTAAAAACAGAGACACCATGTTTCTGGATTGGCAGGCTCAACATCATTAAAATATCCATATTACCAAAAGTAATACACAGGTTCAATACAATCTCAATCAAAATGCCAACAACATTCTTCTCAGAAATAGAAAAGATGATACAAAAGTTCAGCTGGAAATACAAGAGACCATGAATAGCTAAAGCTATCCAAAAAAATAGAAATCAAACTGGAGGAATCACACTTCCAGACCTCAAGACATACTACAGAGCAGTAGTCATCAAAACAGTCTGGTACTGGTACAGAAACAGAGAAGATCAGTGGAGCAGAACAGAAACACCAGAAGGGAGCCCACACATGTATACTCACCTAATCTTTGACAAGAAAACTGAAAACAATCCAGGTAAAAATCCTGGTCTCTTCAACAAATCCTGTTGGGACAAGTGGATAGCAGCTTGCAGAATAAAGAAGCAAGACCTGCACCTGTCACAGAATACAAAAAAAAAAAAAAAATCAGCTCTAAATGGCTCAAGGGTCTGAATCTACACCCAGAAACCATCAAACTATTAAAGAAAAACATAGGAAGCACTCTCCAAGAAATGGGAATGGGGAAATCTTAGAAAATATGCCAAAAGCATGGGCAGTCAAAGATAAAATAAAGAAATGGGGCTATATCAAACTAAAAAGCTTCTGTACAGCTAAGGAAATAATTAACAAAGTGAAGAAGCAACCAACAGACTGGGAGAAAGCTTTTGCACTGTACACAAGTGACAGGGGACTAACATCCAGGTTTTACAAAGAGCTTCAAAAACCTAGGGAAAGTTTTAAAAAAAAAAAACCTTGGGAAAAATGAGAAATGGGCAACAGAAATGAACAGACGTTTTTCAAAAGAACAGGTTCAAATGGCTAACAGACATATGAAAAGATGCTCAGGCTCCCTAGTTATCAGAGAGATACAAATGAAAAACAACATTGAGGTGACACCTAATTTCAGTCACATTGGCCTACTTTCAGAGCTGAACTAACAACACCTGCTGGCGTGGGTGTGGGGAGAAAGGTACCCTCCTTCACTGCATGTGGGAGTGTAGGCTAGTAAAAATAATATGGAAATCAGTATGGAGAGTGCTTAGAGAATTGCAAATAAACCTGCCATACAATCCAACTATCCTGCTCCTAGGAGTATACCCAAAAGAAATTAAAACTACATGCAAGAAGGGGATCTGTAATCCTTTATTTACAGCAGCACAATAGCAAAGACATGGAAACAACCCAGATGCTCATCCAAAGAAAGTGGCTAAAAAGCTGTGGTACGTCTACTCCATGGAATATTATTCAGCCATTGAAAAGAATGAAAGTATACAATTTGCAACTAGATGGTCCCAACTACAGACCACGATACTCAATGAAATACATCAGTCACAAAAAGAGAAATACCATATGTTTTAGCTAATACAAGGAATCCATCATGCAAATTGGAATGTATAGCGACGGAGCAATACAGACTACCTTATCCAGAAGTGAAGACACAATGCAACATGCATCTCTGCTTCCAAACAAAAGATGGACTCCCAACGAAAGTGTTGGAGATACCTAGACAATGGGATGATGGACTGTCTGACACTGTACCAGTATTGTCGGGGCACACTTACATAGCACACTGATGGACTTGTGACTCCTTTTGAAGAGTGAAGACATCATGGGAAAAAATCAATCAGGGGGTGGAATCCCATACTATACAGAGTTGTATGATAAATTTCAAAAATAAAAATTTTAAGAAGAAAACAATTCTTCTGGAACCACACACTGCTGAACGTGCAGGGGACACCTTGGGAAATCAGTGTGTTGGTGAATGGCACAGTTCCGATGCAGCAGCATGGGAGCTCCAGTGGCACAACCTCTCCATTTTGGTCTCTAATTTCACATAGCACCAGGCTTACTAGCAGCACTTCCGGAAACCAGGATTTGTCACTTCTTGTCTAAAGGCATTGGAGAGCCCGCTATTTAAATGAAGCATGCTGAGCACCCACAAAAACACCGATGTAGATCCTCACTCCAGGCGCTAACAACTCCACATCCAGACAGAATTTCAGCACCCAAGCCATGGTCAGCCACCATGGAAGACAACTGCTCTGGCAGCACATACTATTAAGTCTGATAATGCTCCAGTTTATCATAGTAGTTCTTTTCAACAGTTTTTACATTGTTTTAACATCAAACATGTTACTGGTATTCCTTACAATTCTCAAGGACAAGCCATAGTAGAACAGTCACATCACACATGAAAAACTATGTTGTTCAAACTAAAAGGAAGAGACAGGAAAGCAAGTATGATTCTTTTTTTTTTTTTTTAGATTTATTTATTTTTACAAGAAAGGCGGGTATACAGAGAGGAGGAGAGACAGAGAGGAAGATCTTCCATCTGATGGTTCACTCCCCAAGCAGCTGCAATGGCTGAAGCTGAACCAATCCGAAGCCAGGAGCCAGGAGCTTCTTCTGGGTCTCCAAAGTCAGTGCAGGGTCCCAACTCTTTGGGCCGTCCTCGACTGCTTTCCCAGACCACAGGCAGGGAGCCGGATGCGAAGTGGAGTTGCCGGGATTAGAACTGGTGCCCATATGGGATCCTGGTGCATGCAAGGCAAGGACTTTAACCGCTACGCTATCATGCCAGGCCCAGGATGATTCTAAATAAGGCTCTATTCACTCCAAATTTTTAAAATAAAAATTCAGAAAACCTTTCCCCTGCAGGCATCCACTTCAATCTTGAAACTAAATAGCCTCAAACAGATGCACAACCTATTTGGTATCCTACTGGAGATCGCCAGTGGAAAGGAAATGTCAAGGTTTGGGGCCTAGGCTATGCTCTTATCTTTTCACATTCTCAGGAGCAGTGGTTACCAGTTCAGTGACTGCAACATCAACATGAGCAAGAGCAAAAGGCACACACTCAGATTCCAAAAGAGCACTTAGATCAGTGCCATACCAATACCCAGCAACCCACTGGGAAACCCAGCAGCAGAGAATACAGATTCCGGGGCAAACAAAGCCACCCGACCCACCACTGTCACTTGCCCTTTCTTGGCTAGAGAAGGTGCAGTGCCCCACAGAGCACAGAGAACCATGCTGCTGTCTGCACGCCAAGTGGCGGTGGCTGGACCATACGCACGCTGGGCAACTGCACAGCAAGCAGAGGCTGTGGAGGCACCAAGCAACAAGGGGCGGACACGAGAACCTGTGCAAAGGCCTGCGCCCGCCTAAGGCTGGGAAATGCAACCACTGAGGAGGAAAAAAACCACTAGTCGCCCACAAGCTGGCAGCAGCTGACAAACACCCTGGTAACCAGGAAGACTGAAGGGCCCCAACAACCCACAGAACAGACAGACGCAGTGGTCCCAGAAACCCCCAAAAGCACATCGGAGGCAAAAACTTCAAAATCACAAGAAATAACAACACAATGGAGACAAGTATCAGAAAAAGCAATTATTCAGAGGAAAGTGCCAGTATTCACCCCAAAAATGACCAAAAAAAAACCCACACCTCAGTCTGAGAGTTGCAAGGCAAAGACACCGAGGAGCTACCAGATAAGGAATATAAAAAAACAATCATAAAACTCTTCAGAGAGAACAAGAAGTCCTGGGAAGAGCTCAAGAAATTCAAAAATAACGTTATCTCAGAAATTAAGCAGGTCCAACATGAAATTTCACAATTTCAAAAACATGGTAGCGAACTTGACCAACAGAATAAATGCTGCAGAGGAAAGAATTTCAGACATGGAAGATACCCAAATTGAGAGCACACAACAAATAAAATATCTGGAAGAAAATCTGATCAAAACCAAGAAATCTATACAACAAATAAACTATACCATCAGAAAGTCAAGTATCAGATTTATAGGAATTCCGGAAGGTGTGGAGAGAGAGACAGGATTACAGGAGGTGTTCAACAAAAGTATAAAGGAAAACTTCCCAAACTCGGGGAATATTAAAGCAAGCCACATTCAAGAAGGAGAGAACACCAAGCAGATTTGACCCCAAAAGACCCTCACCCAGACACATTGTAATCAAGCTCCCCTGAAAGGAATACAAAGAAAGGATATTGCAACAAGCACAAAAACAGACAAAATAACATTTACAGGAAAACCGATCAGAATCACCACTGACTTCTCAGAAGAAATCCTTCAAGCAAGAAGGGAATGGGGTAACATCTTTCAGACTTTAAAGCAGCATAACTGTCAACCAAGAATATGGTACCCAGCAAAGTTTTCACTTCTATTTGAACATAAAGTTAGATACGTCCACATTAAACAGAAGTTAGAAGAATTTGTCCACACCAAACCATCCCTAGAAACACTCCTTAGAAATGTGTTGAAGTCAAAAAGAAATGGACCGTAATCAAAGATAGCAAAGGAGATCTTCAAATAAAACTCATAAAAGGAAATGCTAGACAGAGACACCAACACACACACACACACACGCAGTCATGGCAGGGCTAAATAGCAACCTATCGATACTAACTCTGAACATAAATGGCTAAAATCCTCAATCAAAAGATATACATTAGCAGAATGGATCAAAACACAAGACCAAGAGAATCAGGATGGTGGACTAGAGTGAGAACACATTTAAAAATATGGAGAAACATTAGCCAGTCTGAAGCAGAGAAGGCTCGTTCCAGGAAATACAAGAGGACAGAACAAGAGCAGAAGGGTACCTGGAAACTGACACACAGGAAAGCAGCAAACACAATGGTGTGGTGTTGCAGGGACTGAAATCCTAGCAGCACTCAGCAAATGACGATCTGAACTCCACCAGCAGCCAGAACCCCAATCTGGTGGGAAGGGATGCTTACCGGGAGCTCAGGAGGTGAACCCAGAAAAAGAACCACACATCCTGCTGGTCTGTTTGATTTGACCATGAGCAGAGACAAAACAGCAGGTCCCAGACATGCAGTGTGGGAACAGAGTGCATTTCACAACCCAGGGTGCCCCCTAGAGCTCAATTGGGCGTCATTTTGTTTAAGGAGAGAAGGGCTATGGGCCAGGACTGCTCATGCACTGAGCTGGGAGTGAACTTATTTCTGCGTCAATGTGGCATTCTACAGGTTCCACCCAAGACAGGTGGGTAGCCCTTACACCTGATGGCCAGCAGATCAAGAACTCTAGTAGTAGCACATCAGGTGCCGTTTTGTACAGTGTGGAAAAACATGAAGACTACAGGGACAACAGTGAACTGCCTCATGCACTGAACTCATTGCATTGCATTGGTCCCACAGTAAAATAATACCAACTGTGGCATCGTACTGGTCAAAATAGGTCCATGTGGCCCTCAGACCTAACAGCTAACATGTTCCAGCAAGATCAGCAACACCAACAACCTAGCTATATAGGACTCCTGGTGTCTCTCTTATCCTGGGACCTGTTCCAACCAAAAGTGCAAGAAGGTTTGCAGAGACAACGGTGCAGCCTCAGCACAATATCACAGGAGGTGGAGAGTGGTGAACCAGGAACTGGGGCTGTGGAGACTGTGGTGGAAACCTAACATAAGAACCCAGACCCAGAACTTACTGGAGGAAGTGGCATAATTGGCTGCAAAGAGCTGTGTACCAACTGCAATAAGTAAAATCGAACTGTAGACCTGTGGGTGACACAGCTTAGAAACCTGCCCCAAGGAGAAGAATCTGATAACCAGAAGTACAATGACCAAGAGTAAAAAAAGAGACAGAGGCACAATGAATATTACTGAAGACTCCCCTGCAAAGTGGCAAAAGCCTATACCAACCTCAGAGTTAAGGAAGACATCAAGAAGATGGAAGATACAGAATTCAAAACACTTGCTATAAAACTTCTTATCAACAATGAGAAGCACATAAAGCAGGCATTCAAGGAATTCAAGGAATATGTAACACTGAAAATGAATCAAATGAAAGCTGATATATCAGAAATGAAGAACACAGTGAAGTAAATGAAAAGTACAGTGGACAGTCTCCAAAATCAAATGAAGCAAGCAGAAGAAAGAATCTCAGAATTGGAAGATATTTCCTGTCATCAGGGGGAAGCAAACAAAAAGCTGGAAGCAGACCTGGATCAGGCCAAAAAAAGTATTCAAGAATTGAAAGACACTACTAAGAGGCCAAATATAAGTTATGGAAGTCCCAGAAGGTGCAGAAACAGAAACTGGGTTTAAAATGTGTTTAATGAAATAATAAGGGAAAATTTCCCTAGTCTAGAGAAAGAATTGGGAAACAAGATCCAGGAGGGTCACTGAACTCCAAACAGGATTGACCAAAAGCAATCTCCACCAAGCCACATGATCATCAAGCTCTCTTCAATTGAACATTGAACAATTGAAAAAGATCCTTAAATGTGCACGTGAAAAAAATCAACTGACATATAAAGGAATGCCAATTAAACTCACAGGAGACCTCACACAGCAAACTCTACAGGCAGAAGAGAATGGAGCAACATATTTAGATTCTGAAAGAAAAAAAAAAATTGATGGCCCAGGATAACATATCCAGCAAAGCTTTCTTTCGTCTTTGAAAATGAAATCAAATTCTTTCAGAGTAAAGAAAAGTTAAAAGAATTTGCCTCTTCCAAACCTGCCCTACAAATAACACTTCAAGACGTTCTCTTGGCAGAGAAGAGGAATAACACCTACCAAAACCAAAGGCAAATGCAAAGAACATCCAAGTAAAATGACAACAGAAGACTAAATCAATGAACAACTCATTGCTAAAATGACAGAACCAAATTACGACCGATTTTTATTAACCCTGAACGTAAATGGCTTGAACTCATTAATCAAATGTCAAGGATTAGGAGACTGGATTAAAAAAACAAAATTCATCTATATGTTGACTATAGGAGAAACATTTCAAAAACAAAGATAAGTGGAAATTATATCTCAAGGGTATTGATTTTATTTTAAGGTTCATCTCTTCAAAACACTTTCTTCTGATTAAATTCTTCAATGAAAAATAGATCATAGAATATCATTTTCTTGAAGTTTCCTGATTTTATTTTTCATTTCTTCAGTGACACATTAGTCATTTAGTGGCATGTTATTTAACTACATGGTGTTGTTAATTTCTTTTTACTTCCTGTTATTTTGTTTCGGGGCTTTTCATTTAAGGATATGTATAGTAATTGTGTAATGAAAACTATCAGACCTAGTAGCATGCTATATAACTTCATGGCATTGTAAATTTCTATTTTTCTTCCTGTGGTTGATTTTGTATTGCGGCTTTACATTTTTTTATTTATTTACTTTTTAAATAATCTTCCTTAGTTGACTAGGCTACAAAGGGTCAAGGGCTACAGGAAAGTGGGTAATACCATTGTTTCCACACTAATATCATCACTTTTTTCCCCTTTATCTGGGGTCAGGGGAGAAACGAAGCGAAGGGCCCAGCGCAATAATGCAATGGTTAATGTCCTCACCTTGAACACGCCAGGATCTTACATGGGCGCCGATTCTAATCCCAGCAGCTCCCTGCCTTCCCATCCAGCTCCCTGCCTGTGGCCTACGAAAGCAGTCGAGGATGGCCCAAAGCCTTGGGACCCTGCACCCCTGTGGGAGACCCGGAAAGAAGTTCCTGGCTCCTAGCTTCAGATCGACGTAGCACCGGTCATTGCGGTCACTTGGGGAGTGAACCATCGAACGGAAAATCTTCCTCTCTGTCTCTCCTCTTGTCTGTATATCTGCCTTTCCAATAAATAAATAAATAAATTTTTTTAAAAAATTAAAAAGAAACAAAGGGAAAAGCCCCACCCAGCCTCCCACCCATCCCAGATCCCCAATGTGAGGCATGCTCTGATGGTCCAGCTCAAATGGTTTTGATAGTTCAACAGCTCTTAATTGCTGCCAATCTCGCCATTCCAAGCACGATGAAATCTATTCAGAATCCACTGGCTGACAGTTTCTTCTTGGTTGGGGTTCTGAGATCAGCAGTTCAGTTGGAGGGATCCCCAAAGAAACTTCATCTGAGATGATCCCACACCTGATTCTTCTGTGTGCTTGCCAGTAAGGGTCTGGCACAGTCCGTCACCCCAATCAGCTTATGCACATGCTGGTTGTTGCAATTGCTGGGTCAGTTCTGTTTCCCGCCATGTCTTCCGCATGAACCAATGGGTGTTGTAGTCCAGCCCGATCCTGCCCACTTCATGCTTGGTCCTCATGCAAACCAGTGGGAGCTGCAGCCTAGTCAGGGCATCTCCCCATAACCCCCACCAGGCCTGCCCCCTACCCTGGTTCCCATGCTTGCCAGTATGTACCGCAGACTTGTTCAGTCTGTCCCACATCCCATTCAGCTCTCATACATGTCAATGGCACTGAAGCCTAGTTCAACCCAACCAACCCTACTACCCATCCCACACACATGCTGACAGGTGCCATTCTGTCTAGCCATCCCTGCCCCAATCCTGGTTTTCGTGCTCTCCAGTTGGAGTGGTAACCCAAGAGAGAGGTGCCCACTACTTTCCTCCTAGGCCACTCCCACTCCCAGATCATGCACTCTCCAGGTGGTTCTGGAGTTCAACCTAACAGATTAAGCCCCCAGTGCCAGCCTCTGCCAACTGATTCTGCGGCAAAGTCCAACCCTCACCCACTCTAATTTTTGCTTGCACCAGTTGGAACAGTCAGTGTGGCTTTTCATTTAAGGGGATGTATAGTAACTGTGTAATAGAGACTATCATATCCAGATGTGAGGATACAATGGAGTATGCATCTCTACTTCCAGACAAAGATGGACTCCCAACGAAACTGTTTACTATATATATCTTGACAGTAGGATGCTGGACTCTCTGCCATTGTCCATGCCCACAATGACGGACATATGACTGTGTATGAAGAACTATACTATAGTAACATTATAGGGGAACTCAGTGAGAAGTGAGGGAATTTGGAGGGGATAAGGCAAATCCCAGAGCCTATGGAACTGTATCGTTAAATTATAATAATAATAAAAAGAAGTAAAATTTTGAAAATAATAAAAATAAATGGATAAAAATAAATCTACACCCAGAACCCTTCAAACTTTTTGAAGAAAAAGTTGGAAACACTGCATGATACAGGCATGGACATAAACTTCCTAGAAAAAACACCAAGAGCAAAAGAAGTCAAGACAAAATTAAATAAATGGGAGTACATCAAACTAAGAAGGAAGCAATCAACAAAGTTAAAAAAAAAAACAACAACCAATAGAATGGGAGATCTATGCACACTACATAGGATACAAAGGACTAATTTCTAGAATATACAAAGAACTCCAGAACAACAATAACATCAAAACAAATCAGTCAAGAAATGGGCACAGGACATGGTCAGACACTTTACAAAGGAACAAACTGAATGGCTAACAGACACATGAAAAAATGCTCAAGCTCTCTGGCAATAAGGGAAATTCAAATAAAACCAACACTGAGGTTCCACTTAACACCAGAAAGAACTGCCCACATACAGAAAACTACCAACCACACCTGCTGGTGAGGTTGCAGAGAAAAGGGAACCCTACTCCACTGCTGGTGGGAATGCAGGCTAGTGCAGCCACTATGGAAGTCAATATGGAGCACACTTAGGCAAGCAAAAATTCACCTACCATATGACCCAGCAACACCACTTCTAGGAACATATCCAAAAGATTTGTTACACGACAGAGCAACATGCACCCCAATGTTCACCGCAGCACAATCAACAATCACAAGAACATGGAAGCAACCTAAATGCCCATCAACAGGACTGGATAAAGAAACTGTGGTTCATCTACACCATGGAATACTACTCAGCAATTAAAAAAAAAATGAAATACATCACTTTGTGGCCAAGCTAGAGACCATTATGCTAAGCGAAATGAGTCAATCCCAAAAGGTCAGATATCATATGTTTGCTCTAACATAATATAATAAAATGTAAAATCTAGAGATATTATATGTGAATCTTACTCTATGTTAATTCATACTTATCTGTACCTTAGGTAACAAGAACTTGTGATGTAACTCATTAATCAACCATTTATAAGAGGTTGATTATTCATAATCACCTGAGATGATCAAATCCCCTTATCACTGCTATTGGTACTGCCCATAAACAACAAAGATCTATCCTCACTGTACCTACATGAGGGCCTCAGGATACAAGAATGAACCCACAATGAACTGACAATCTCCTACATGGCTGGGAGACAATCCAGTGGCATCACGATAGACTTGGGAAAATTCACAAAAGACACACATTATGAACCTGAAGGGGAGAAGAGAGTGGAGGTGAAGGAACTTGGGGAGCGGGAAGGGAGAGTCCAGTGCCAACTAAATTGTATCAAAGTACAACAAAAAATAAAATAATAAAATGGAACAAAACTATGGGACTTTGGCCATGTGTTAACTGTGCCTTGTTTACCTGTCTTAATAATTCTATTCCTGCCAGTTTCTCGCATGAGTCCATCTACATTTTGAGAGCCCGTGTAGGTGTGTGGATTCCTGACTGGCAAGGCCTTGGGAAGAACTTCCCTCCTCCCTGATGTTGCACACCCTTATTACAGAACTGAAAAGAAGAACGAAAAGATTCATTGGAGTGCTGATAACCACCATTCTAGGAATCACTTCCACAGCGGCAGCAGCAGGACTCACCGTCCACCAAGAAGTTCAAACCACGCATTTTGCCAACAGTGGCAAGAGCACTGGGAACATTTACAGGTGACTCAACGACACACCGACTCTCAGTTACATGCTGAGGCTGCTGATCTTGAATCTGCTGTTTTGCTACTGGGTGATGAGTTACAATCTATCACAAAGTGATTAGGCTTTAAATGTGATAGAATTTCATTTCAGTTTGTGTAACATCTGTCTCATGGAATACAACTTTTTCCCCTTGGGGATACAGTTAAACACATTTAAAAATCATGGCAATGTCTCAGCTGACAATGCACAATGATAGGCTTCAATTTCTGAAACTTTTTGATAAACAATTAAAAGAGATTTCAGGGGCTCATTTCCCAGAAAACATTGCCAACAGTGTTTCGGTCTTAGATCCCTTTAATAAAGTTACTTATTAGGGTTCGGGACTGCTACACATGTTGTGACTAGTTTTTGTTTGCTTATGTTGTCTTTGTCTAGTTTGGAGGCAGGTCACTCAAATTCAAACCATAACTCATTATCAACATGCAGTCAATGGAATCATGCTTCAAAATATAAAGAACAGGGAAAAATGAAGGAGGTGAGTGCCATCAGTGGACAAGGGAGCGATTCAAAAGCCAGGAACACCTCGGCTTGTGTCTAACCTTGGAACACCAAGTGACAGACCAAACTCCACAGTTCTATCTCTCCTTTGTACCTCCCTCTGGTTAAAAATGGCAGAAGAGACCATACCTGGCCAAAACACTATCTTTTTCTATGCTTTCCTTGAGTTGTAAAAAAAACAGACCGAAGCGTACCAAGATGCTATGCTCATGTCTTCTCTCTTACTTTTTTCAGTTTTGCAAACATAAGAATAATTATTAAAAGAATTGGTAACTTCACACAAGAAACGAATTCATGAAAGGTTTTGTGTGACATCTGCATTCTTTTGGGGTATAACTGTCTCTGCATTCTCAAATAAAATGTGTCATCCTGAGAGTGTGGATGATGACTGCGGTGCCTGAGTTTAATCCGACCACTCAGCCCAATCCGTTTTACTTGTTGTGTGCCCACTCCTGGTTTAGTGCAAGCACTCAGCCCAGTCCTTACTTCTTGCTGTGTGCTCGCTCCTGGTTTAGTACAAGCACTCAGCCCAGTTTTTTATTATTGTTTACTTTGATAATCTTTGCAGAGTTGATTAGGAAACAAAGGGTCAAGAGCTACAGGAAAGTGGGTAATATGATCGTTTCCACATTAAATGTTCTGTATCTGAGGTAACAGAGGAGATAAAGGGAGAAGCCCCACCCAGCCGCCCACCCATCCCAGGGTCCCTGACATGGGGCATGCTCCAAGGGCACTGCTCAAGTGGTTTAAGGACAGGTCAACAGTTCTGAATTGCTGCCAGTCTCAACATTCCAAGCACGATGCAATCTCTCCAGAATCCAATGGCTGACACAGTCCACCTTACAGTCTCCGTTTGCCAGGATTTTCACTGCCTACACATGGCTGGGGTAGTAGGTAAATTTGTTCTGTTACCCGTCTGCTGCTGTGGTACTGGCAAGTTCCTCTGCAAGTTCCAATGGTCTGCCCAGCCCCCATGTGCACCTGGATATGCTGTCCACTGCTCCGTCTGAGCCTCTGAGGATGCTCAGCTTTGACACTTGCACTCTTAGTCAGACCATGGAACCTGCACTGCTCCTCACGACTGGGGTTGTGAGATCAGCAGCTCAGTTGGAGAGATCCCCAAATTTCATCTGAGGTGATCCCACACCTGATTCTTGTGTGTGCATTGTCTGGTATAGGTTCGCCCCAATCAGCTTATGCACATGCTGGTCGTTGCTATTGCTGGGTCAGTTCTGTTTCCAGCCCTGTCTTTTACACAAACCAATGGGTGTTGCCTGATTCTGCCCAGCACACACTTGGCCCTCAAGCAAACAAGTGGGAGCTGCAACCTAGTCAGAGAGACCCACAATAACCCCCACCAGGCTCGCCCTCTGCCCTGGTTCCCATGCTTGTCAGTATGTACAGCAGACTGGCCCAGTCTGTCCCATTCAGCTCTCATACTTGTCAGTGAACACTGAAGCCTGGTTCAATCCAACCAGCCCCACTACCCAGCCCTCACACATGCTGGCAGGTGCTGTTCTGTCTAGCCACCCTTGCCCCAGTCCTGGTTTTCATTCTTCATAGAAGTTGCTGTGTTCTCACCTCTTGTTTGGTACAAGCACAAAGCCCGGTTCTTACTGTGTGCTGTGTGTGCACACCTGGTGTAGTATAAGCACTCAGCCCAGCCCTTAGTACTTGCTCTGTGCTCACATCTGGTTTAGTACAAGCGCTCAGTCAGCCCTTTAGTTCTTTCTCTGGGCTCACTCCTGGTTTAGTCCTACAACTCAGTCCAGTACCTAGCAATTGCTGTGTGCTCACTCTGGCTTTAGTCCAGCACTCAGCCAAGTCTTTAGTACTTGCTTTTTGTTCACTCCTAGTTTAGTCCGAGCACTCAGCCCAGGCCTTAGCACTTGCTGTGTGCTGTCTCTGGGTTGAGTAAGAACATTCATCGCAGCCTTCAGTACTTGCTGTGTGCCCACTCCTGGGTTAGCACGAGCACACATTCCAGGCCTTCTTAGTTCCTCTGTGCGCCCACTCCTGGTACAGCATGACTACTCAGAAAAGTGCTCAGGATTTGCTCTATGCTCACATCTGGTTTAGTACAAGCACTCAGTCGAGGCCTTAGTACTTGCTCTGGGCTCATTCCTGCTTTAGCAGGAGCACTCAGCCCAGTACTTAGTTCTTGCTGTGTGTTCACTCCTGGCTTAGTACGAGCACTCAGTCCAGTCCTTGGTATTTACTCTGTGATCACCCCTGGTTATGTCCCAGCTCTCAGTCCACTGCTTACCATTCACTCTGTGCTCAGTATTGGTTTAGTACCTACTCAGCCCAGTCTGTAACAGTTGCTCTGTGCTCACTCCTGCTGTAGTCCCAGAACTCAGCTCAGTCATTAGTACTTGCTGTGTGCTCAGTCCTGGCTTAGTCCGAGCACTCAGCCCAGGCCTTAGTACTTATTGTGTGCCCAGGCATTAGTAGTTGTTCTCTGCTCACTCCTGGTTCAGTAGGAGCACTCAGCCCAGGCATTAGTAGTTGTTCTCTGCTCACTCCTGGGTTTAATCCTAGCACTCGGCCAAGCACTTAGAAATTCCTCTGCTCCCATTTCCTGAAAGAACATGCCCATTCTCCCCACCATGCTGTTTGTTATCAGTAACATATAAACGACAAATCTACTGTGCAAGGCACTCCATTACCTGGCAAACGGGACCCACAGATGGCAGATATCGGCCCTTGTCTTCAACTGATGGTCCTTGATAGCTCAGGCACAAATGGAACAGAGCAATATCTGTGGCAAGAGAGCTGGGATGGTGGCACTGATGTTTCACACTGGAGAAAGCATGGCTACTGTAGTCAGACTATTTCACACCTGCACCAACTACCTGGTATTACAGAGCTTGTTATTTAAACTTTATACGCAAGTTTCTTTCTGTAAAGCAAGGATGAAAGCTGTGGCACATGAATGAGATATTGACGTGCTCAGAATGAACACCATTGTAATTCAGAGGACAAGATGCATCTCTAACAGGCCTGGGGAAAAGCTTCTAGGAAACATTGCTGCCTCTGACTCAGCAGAGTGGTGGTGATGAGAAGACACCAGCCATTCAGAGAAATAAAGGCAGATTTTAAAGTCCCTTTTGCCATGGAACATTCTAACATCATTGAGCCTTGAAAAAGTCTTGAGAAATCAAAAAGAAAAGGACAAGTGGAAAAGAAAGGAGGCAGGGCTGGGGACAGACCAGACTGGACAAGCAGCAGGGCCCATCAGCGTGCATGTGGGTCAAGTCCAAGCATGCATTAGGATGCGTTAAACTGCAGCACCCAGGAGTGTGTATGAGAGTCAGACAGAAAGCAGGCTGGGCTGGGCCACACCACATGCTAACACATGCAAAAGCTGGAGCTGCGAGTAGGCCTGGTGGGGGTTACTGGAGCTGGGAGTTGGTCCAGTTGTGGTTACTGGGAGTGGATATGGTTTGGGTTACTGGGGTTGCCCCAACTAGGGCACAGTATCCACTGGTATGCATAAGGACCAGACCTTGGTAGGCTGGGCTAGGCTGGACCACAGCATCCATCAGTTCACACGAGAGACAGCCGGGGGATGGGGGGTGGAATTGACCAGGCAGCTGCACCCGCCAGTATTTACTGGCCGATTCAGATGATAGGCTGAACCTGACCCTGCACTGGCTGGCACACACAAAAATCAAGTCTGAGGTCACCCAAGGCAATCCTGCCTGGGAGACTGCCAAACTAGATCACTGGACTCAAACCCTAGCCACAGAGAAAATCACAAAATATGTGCTCCAACCCTGGAGTGCATGTATCAGGACCGGGTCTCCTCAGTTGCTTGGACAGTGGACAGCACACCCAGATGCACATGGGGGACATGAGAGCCAGCTCATCTAGGCCAGCAGAGGATGTGGAATGCTTGGTCAGAAGATGAAAAGGTAGAAACAAGTAGGACCACTCTCCTGGCCAAGCTTTACAGCAAGTATCAGGGTCTGTGGATGCACTAAGGTGGACTTAGTCAGCCAATAGCCTTGGCAAAACTTTTTTCAACCCTGGTGCGATGAATCTGACAATGTCTTAGAACTGTCAAAGCCACTGAGGAAATACCCATAGAATATTCTTCCCCACAATGGGGTCTGTAGGTCATCACAGAGGACCGTTCCCCATCCCCAGGTGCTGATGGAGTTTGACAGCAAGGAGTGGCCCGCTCCCCTTCCCCACTGCAGACACGGGAGGGGGAAAAAAAGAGACTGAAACGTTTACCCAACGCACCTTCCTTCATGCCTCAACTCTCCACACCCAAATCAGAGGCCCTCAGAAACATGCACCCCTCACAACTATATAAACAACATTAAAAGGAAAAGAAAGGAAACATAAGACTAACCCTGCAGCATCAGATTCTGAACAAGAGGACAGGACTGGGGATGCGGCTAGGACAGAACAAGGCAATGCTCAGGGGCACATCCCAACAGCCTGAAAACCTGGGAAAGGTGCTGGTGTTCGGTAACTAGCAGGCACAGAGAGAATCACTTCATAGTCACAGGATAAGCATCCATCCAGTGTACCAAATAAAAAGATACTTGAAAATATTCATGCAAGAATGAAATTAAACACAAGCTGGGGCGGGCATCTGGCATGGTGGTTAAAACACTGCTTTGGGTCTGGCACGATGGCTCAGGGGCTAAATCCTCGCCTTGCATCCGCTGGGATCCCATATGGGAGGCAATTCATGTCCCTGGCTGCTCCACTTCCCTTCCAGCTCCCTGTTTATGGCCTTAGAAAGCAGTGGAGGACGACTCAGAGCCTTGGGATCCTGTACCCCTATAGTTGCCTTAAAAGAAACTCTTGGCTTCTGGCTTCAGATCAGCTCAGCTCCAGCTGTTGCGGACACTTGGTGAGAGAACCAGCAGATGAAGAATCTGTCTCCTTCCCTCTGTAAGCCTGGTTTTCAAATAAATAAATAAATATTTCACAAAAAGACACTGCTTTGGGACCTAGCATTGTGATACAGTGGATTAATCCAGCATCCTACAAAGGAACCAGTTCTGGTCCTGGCTGCTCAGGTTCCAACCCAGCTCTTATTTAACGTGCCTTATGAAAGCAGTGAGCAAGGATCCAGGTGCTTGAGCCCCTGCACCCACGTGGGCCTCGGTATCCACATGGGAAACCTATGTAATAGCTTTAGATGGGTCTAACACTGGCCGCTACAGCCACTGGGGAAGTGAATCAGCAGAAGGAAGAGCTCTCTGTGTCTCCCAATCCACACTGAGAGTTGGACACTCTAACTCTGCCTTTAAAATCAATCAATTCGGGTCCATCATATACAGATATGGGGGTATAATGGAACATGCATTCCTGCTTCCAGACGAAAGATTGATCCCAGTAAAATTGTTGGACATGTGTAGACAATGGGATGCTGGACTGACATTGTCTGTACCAAGAATGTTGGGGTACACTTAAAATAAGAGACTGATGGGATTATGATTCCTTATAAATGCCTAAACTATAGTAACAAAATGGGAAAAATCTGGTGGGGGTGGGCATTTGAGGGGGAATCCCAGCCTATACCACATAATTCAAATTGTACCACACAATTCAAAATTCAAAATAAAAATATATTTAAAAAATAAAGTCAATCAACCCATTTTAAAAATGCTGCTTGGGACACTGGCATTCCATCTCAGAGTGCCTGCATTTGAATTCTCACTCTGCTTCTAATGTTCACCCTGGTGGCCAGCAGGCACCTCTGAGCCCCTGCCATGCACATGAGATTCCCAGAGTGAGTTCCACGCTCTGGATTCTACCAAACCCAGCCCTGGCTGCTGCAGGTAAGAAAATGGGAGACCTTCATGTGTGTCTCTCTGTCTCTGTGCTCTGCAAATGCATGTCATGAATTAATTTTTAAAAATACAAATTTATGGGCCCGCGCGGTGGCGCAGTGGTTAAGTCCTCGCCTTGCACGCCCGGGATCCCATATGGGCGCCGGTTCTAATCTGGCAGCCCCGCTTCCCTTCCAGCTCCCTGCCTGTGGCCGGGAAAGCAGTCGAGGACAACCCAAAGCTTTGGGACCCTGCACCCGTGCGGGAGACCCAGAAGAGGCTCCTGGCTTCGGATCAGCATAGCATCGGCCGTTGTGCTCACTTGGGGAGTGAATCATCGGCCGGAAGATCTTCCTCTCTGTCTCTCCTCTCTGTATATCTGCCTTTCCAATAAAAAAAATAATAAAAATAAATCTTTACAAAAAAAATACAAATTTATTTTTGATCTACAAAATTTTGGAATCCACACATGGGGTTTTCCAAAAAAAAAAAAAAAAAAAGTCTGTGGAAAGAGTGTTTATAAAAATACGTATGGATTTCAAACTGTCTAATTCAAAATAACCTTATATTTTAGTTTTATTTTCCAGGACACTTTTTGGAGCTTCCTCATCTATGCTTATAATATAAAAAAGCTGCTCAGTAACCAGGAGACAGCAAGGGCTCAGAATTGCTGCCTAGTGGCATAGTAGGCCAACAAGCGTGAGCCCAGAAGGAAAGGTGATTATCTGTGTCAGACATGGCATCTCTGAGCGGGACACAGCTAAGACAACAAAAGCCTAGAGGGCATTGCCAACTGCAGATATCTGAAACCGTGTAAAATACACACTGACAGAAAAAGAGGACATTTCTAATTTCCTCAATGCCCAGGACTGAAAAGTAGTCTCAAGGTCTCAACGAGTTCCTTTCCTTAGTGTTGAAGTGGGAGGACAGACAGGTAGGTGAGTCCAGGCAGAGAACTCAACTAGAAGGAAGCTTCAGACAAGCCACAATGTGGATGCCTCATAAAAGAAGCCAAGGCCACCTGCTTTGTGGTTCCATGCAGAAGATGGAATGTTCAGCCAAAGCAAATGTGTAGAGACAGAAAGCACAGTACGGTTGTCAGGGGCTCAGAAGAGAGGGTGGAGAGTGGCTGCTTTTGAGCACTGAATTGCACTCTGAAGTTATAAAAGTGATCACTGAGTCATGCCAGCCTGGGCCAAGCAGGGGCCAGGTATGTGAATCCGAGGGACAGGGGATCTAACAGGGCTTGGGTAGATTGGCTCAAGTCTACCCAAGGATATGGGTTCCTGAGCCCAGGGGACAGGGGAACTAGTAGGCTGTGGGTCACCTGGACCAGATCCTGTGGCCCACCTACTAGGTGGGTGTTGCTTTCATGAACCCAGGGTGAGGAATCTGGCAGGGCTTGGTCTCCTGGCCCAGGTCACAGGGCCTGCATACTAGGTGGGTGTCAGGTTCATGAACTCACGGATGGGACATCTGGCAGGGTTTGGGTCTCCTGGCCCAGGTCACAGGGCCTGCATACTATGTGGGTGTCAGGTTCATGAACTCACAGATGGGGCATCTGGCAGGGATTGGGTCTCCTAGCCCTGGCACCATGGTCGTCCTACTAGGTGGATACTGGGTTCACGATCCCCAAGGGTAGGGGATTTGTTGATGCTGGGGACACCTGGCCTGGATCCTTGGACTTGCCTGCAAAAACATGCTCTACTTAATGAAAAAGGTGGAACAGTACACACAGTCCCTGTTGTAAAAGGAAAATAAGGCAGCACATTTGGCACTGTAGCAGAAGAATAGAACTAACTGGACAACTACCCAAACGATGACAGCAAAAATGTTTGGTGAATGGAGCCAATGGACATTGGGAGGGTGACATCAGCCTTGGGTCGGTGCAATCAGCAGCATTTCAGAACTATCCAAACCACTTGGACAGAATCCTCGGAATATGAACACACTGAGACTCTGGGTTGATAAGAGGTGGCAGTTCCTCATCCCTGGGCACTGGGACGTGTGGAAAGTCACGAATGGTTTTTCCCCTTTGTTTCTCCCCTTACCCCAGAAAGACAAAATAACAAATTTGGACGTAATGAATTCACCCAATTTTCCCTAAACCTTTATCCTTCCCAACCTGTTCAACCGTGTAATCGTTATTTTAAAAAATAATAATAAAGATAAATAATTTTTTTAAAAAAAAGAAAGTAATCACTGGAAAATGGGAGAGAAGGGAAAATGGAAGAGAAAGAAGATGGGGCTCATGAAAAGTCAGCAATGGAAAGAACTTAGGTAAAAGGGACAATAACAGAATATCCCCCAGATAGGCATGGGCTGGACCAACAAAGCCTTGAACTGAGTCGACGAACTCTTCTCCCACTCATTCAGTGAAACGTAATTGTGTCCATACAAGGAACTGAGTAGCTTGGACTGTCCTAGGTTCAATTTACAATTCTGATTCTGACATGCACCTGAATAGGTGCAAAATGAGGCTTAATGACACTGGTTCTCCCTGCATTACTGCAATAGTACAGTCCTTCATACATAGTCCCAAGTCTGGCATTCTGCTATTTAAGTGTATCCTGTCATAATCTGCCGTATATGGCAGAAAGTCCAGCATCTGATTGTCAAGATGTATCAAACAGCTCTTGGGGGTCCATTTTTTGTCTGGAAGTAGAGATGCACACTGCATTTCTGTCTTCACATCTGGATATGATAGTCTCTATTACAGTTACTATACATCCCTTTAAATGAAAAGCCATAAAACAAAATCAACAAGAGGAAGAAAAATAGACGATTTACAGCATGAAGTTAAACAACATGCTATTGAATGACCAAAGTGCCACTGAAGAAATGAAAAAGAAAACCACAAACTTCAAGAAAGTGATGCTACTGTATGAGCTATGTGTCACTGAGGAAATTAACAAGGAAAAAAAAAACCTTTTTCAAAATTAAAAAAAGTTATTTTAAAAATAAAAACATCAAAACTCTTGAGATGTAGCAAAAACACTGTTGAGAGGGGCATTTATAACATTAGGTGTTTTTAAAAAATAGAAATCTCACATAAATGATCTACTACTGCATCTCAAGGACTTATTAAAGAAGAAAAATGAACAGAAAGCAAGAAGTGATAAAATCACAGCAAAATCCAATGGAATTAAAACTGAAATCTAGAAATTGCACCAAGAGCCATTTTTAAGATGACCAAAACAAACCGTTAACTAGATCAGCAAAGAAAAGCAAGAGAGAAAAGCCAAGTGAAATTAAGAGATGAAAAAGAAAACACCGTAAAAATTTCTTGCTGAATGGATCCTTAGACCATTATGCGATGTCCTCCATTACTTTGAACATTTTTCACGTTCAAGGCCGTATTAGCCGATATAAGAGTGGCTGTGCCATCTCATTTTCCACATATCTTTGTTGGTGACGTATGTCTCCTGCAGGCAGCAGGCAGATGGGTTCTGTTGACCGCGAGACACCCATTTCCTCCCGTCACATGGCTGCAGTGAGGCATAGATGAGATCAGGTCATCTCTAACCGCCAGCAGATTATCAAGACTCAATCCATGACAAGCTCAGAAACTGACTGTGGACAGTCAGCAGCATACACGAGGCCGAATGAGGCAGGACTCTTGCCATCAGGAAGTGCATAATTATAGTATCAGAGGCCAGAGGGTTTCTCATAGACATTCAGACCTGAAATATGAGAAACGTCCCATGTATCTCACATGCATCTATTATCAATAGATGCTCAGTTGAAACAGAAGATTCACCATCCCTAAAAATTATCCGATTACATCTCACCGCTCTCACATGGGCAATCCATTCCCCAGAAATAGGAACATATACGCACTCCTTTTAGAAGCAGAGTCCGATTGTTTCTGAGGCTTTTATTCACCGGAGTAGTATCATCAGAAAGAATGACTGCCTGTGAAGATCGCAGGGTAAAGGCCCATCCTAGCTGAGCATCTCGAATGTCACAGATATTGGAGGGCCAAGCACAATGGCTCGATTGGTTAATCCTCCCCTTTCAAGCACCAGGATCCCATATGGGCACCGGTTCATGTCCCACCTGCTCCCCTTCCTGCTTGTGGCCTGGGAACAGCAGAGGATGACCCAAAGCCTTGGGACCCTGTGCCCACGTGGGAGATGCAGAAGAAGCTCCTGACTCCTGGCTTCGGATAGGCTCGGCTCCAGTATTGTAGCCATCTGGGGAGTGAACCAGCAGATGGAGGATCTTCCTGTATCTCCTACTCAGTGTAAGTCTGCCTTTTCAATAAAAATAAATCTTAAAAAATATAAACGGAAACAAATTGGAGACAGAGTGGAATGAGGCGATCACCAAATCTAGATGCTCTAATGATTCCTCAAAGCTTGGGTTTCTAAAGCCTCAAGTGAAGGCCCCAGTACACATGGGGTGAAAAGCACAGAAATGATCAAAATTAATTGAGAGAAATTGAGGGCGGCCTAGCCCAGCCATCTGCTCTGCTCCTGAAGTTTCAAAGAAGGGTTCCAACATACAAAAATGGGGAGGCACCAGATTATAACCAGGTAAGCAGTTGATGCAAAGGATTGGATGACGCGGCCTCTGTGGGCAAGGAAGAGGCCATGCTTTCCTCTCCCTGGGAGCTGGGAGCAGTTCCTGAAGGCGGACTCAGAAACCCTGACACCATCAGGGTGATTCCGTAGGGGGCTGGCATTTAGGCAGCATTGTTTAAAAAGATGTATTTATTGATCTGAAAGCCAAAGTTACACACAGAGGGAGAGACAGAAGATATCAAGACATAACTCTATCTGCTGGTTCATTCCCCAAATTGCCATAATGACCAAGAGCTGGGAACAGGCCAAAGCCAAGTGACTGAAACTAAATTTAGGTCTCCCACATGGGTGCAGAGACCCAAGGACTTGGAACACCTTCTTCTGCTCTCCCAGGTGCAGCAGCAGGCAGTTGGATCAGAACTGGAGCAGCCGGGATAGGAACCAGCACCCATCTGTAATTCAGAGATTTGTAGGTGACAATGTGATAGATGTGCCAAAACGCTGGGCCCTTGAGAAGCATCTGTCCTCCAAACTCGCTCCCTCAGCTGTCACTCACTTTCTTCTGAGCCCTCCCCTCTCTTGGCAATAGTGCAGCTGCCCCTTTGCTCCTCCCTGATCAGCTCCACTCACCTGTCCAAGCCAGCAGAAGCTGTAATCCAAGCAAGTCAGAAGAGAACAAACCACTCCCGCGCCACTGGCTTAGTTCTGTGTATAGGCCTCTGCTAGTGGCCTGCTGACATATACACTTACTCAACACACATTTATTATTCACAAACAGCCTGCACTGTCAAGGCTGAGAGGTAAGGCATCCAGGGCTGTGTGATTCTGTAGTTCTGTTTGGATGGGGAATGGGAGCCGACAGAAAGGTTATCAACAGATTAGTAAATGCTGGCAGAGGTTAGAAGGGCTGGGTCCGGGCACAATAGCATAGTGGCTAAAGTCCTCACCTTGCACGCACCGGGATCCCATATGGGTACTGGTTCTAATCCCAGCAGCCCCGCTTCCCATCCAGCTCCCTGTTCGTGGCCGGGGAGAGCAGCAGAAGATGGCCCAAAGCCTTGGGACCCTGCATCCACGTGGAAGAACCAGAGGAAGGTCCTGGCTTCAGACTGCCTCAGCTCCAGCCGTTGTGGCTCACTTGGGGAGTGAACCATCAGACGGAAGATGTTCCTCTCTGTCCCTCCTCCTCTCTGTATATGTGCCTTTCCACTAAAAATAAAATAAATCTTTAAAAAAAAAGAAGGGTGAAGAAATGAAATTAGTGGGACATGATGATAAAGACAATGAGACACAGAAAGACGAGGACCGTATGCTTTCTCTCACTTGTAGCGACTGACCAAGAGCGCTAAAGCAAATGGAATGTACGCATCTGAGGCTGACACGTTGAGGTTTCATTGCTGCTTGCAGCCCCTGTCTACACTCTTGAGGAACAGCAGCTTCCAAATTACTACTTGGTGATTTATTTATTCAGTGAGGGCTTACACTGGTGACTGTAAATTTAAAATATATCCCTGAAAAAATTAAAAGGAAGAAAAGAAGAAAATAGAAAGGCAGCAACAAGAGGGAAGTATCAATATGTTCTTAAAATGTAAATAAGAAATGCGTAGATTTTCTTCCCTTCACGTAAATGATCATTATTTTTATTAGTATAAACAGAGCAGGTTCTATGAATTTCACAGGTGCAGTTCTCATCATCATACTTAAGTCCACCTGCTATCCTTCTCATTTATTATCGCCTTTATTTAATTTTTCTAGAATATAATTTCAACCTTGGACTGTTGATGACAGGCCAAAATCAGAAACAAGTCAAGGGGAACCATTAACCAAATAATGGTTGCACACAATGAGATGTGTTTATACAATGCAATAATATTTAGCCACAAAAAAAAGAAGAATCTACTGATTCAAGCCACTACCAAAAGACATTTATCACCAACACCCTACAGGCATGACCGCAGGGACACAAAGCAAAGACACTCATCACCAGAGACCCTCATCAGAACCACACCGCGCCAACACCCAAATCCCAGACTTCCAACCTCCACTGACATGAGGTATACATTTTCAATGTTTATATGCCATCAATGTCTTTTTCCTTGCCCTAGCAGCCCTAGCAGATTGATACAAAGGATAATGAGAAGCTCTGAAATGGACTGCAGTCATTTTTAAACCCCTCATAGGAGGGTCTTCAGAAGTCCATGGAATGGTCAACATTGAGGCCCAACAGGTTAGGCCACCGTGTGCGAGACCAGAGTTCTACACCAGAGTGCCAGTTTGAGCCCTGGCTACTCTACCTCCAATCAAGCTACCTTCTAATGTGCCTGGGAAAACAGAGGATTTGGGGTCAAGTACTTGCTCCCCTGCCACGCTCAAAACACACCCAGCTGGATCTCCTGGCTCCCAGATTGGGCCCGGGAACCCTCCAGTCATGGAGGACTTGTGGGGGATGAACCAGCAGACGTCAGATGTCTTCCTGTCTATACGCCATAGCAAATAAATCTTTCTTAAAAGTCACAAAAGGAAAATGCATTTTTAAATGGCCTAGGAAAGCACCCGGTGGCGTGGCCTAGTGGCTAAAGTCCTCGCCTTGAACGCCCCAGGATCCCATATGGGCACCAGTTCTAATCCCGGCAGCTCCACTTCCCATCCAGCTCCCTGCTTATAGCCTGGGAAAGCAGTCGAGAATGGCCCAAGGCTTTGGGACCCTGCACCTCTGTGGGAGACCCGGAAGAAGTTCCTGGTTCCTGGCTTCAGATCGGCGCAGCACCAGTCGTTGCGGCCACTTGGGGAGTGAATCATCGGACAGAAGATGTTCCTCTCTGTCTCTCCTCCTCTCTGTATATCTGACTTTGTAATAAAAAATAAATAAATCTTTTTTTTTTAAATGGTCTAGGAAAGTGAGATTTAGAGAAAAAAACTAAGTATACATTTTAGAAACACACCTTAGCACAGAAATCAATCTATATTTTTAAAAACTTAGGAACAGATAGAATGCCCATCTATGAGTTTACTCCCAACATATACACAATGCTCAGGGTGAGGTCAGAGTTGGAAACCAAGAACTCACTACAGAACCCCCAAAAAACGTGGCAGGAATCAAATTACCTGAGCTATCCCTGCTGCATCAAGGGGTCTGAATGAGCAACATGCTGGAGGTAGGAACTGGCATGGAGTAGCGGACCAGGCATTCTGATATCAAATAGGTGCTGTTCGGCCGATTAGTGAAATACCTGAATTATCTATTAATTCCATTTTCCTATAAACTCCTTAAAGTATCCTAGAATTAGGCCCAGCACAACGGTTGTATCACTAAATCCTTACCTTGCGAGCTCCGGGATCCTGTAAGGATTCAAGTTCATATCCTGGCGGCTCTGCTTCCCATCCAGCTCCCTGCTTGTGGCCTGGCAAAGTGATGGAGGATGGCCCAAGGCCTTGGGACCCTGCACCCACATGGGAGCCCTGGAAGAAACTCCTGGCTTCAGATCGGCTCAGCTCCAACAATTGTGGTCACTTGGGGAGTGAACCAGCAGACGGAAGGTCTTTCTGTTCCTTCTTCTCTCTGTAATTCAACCTTCCAACAACAAAAATATATATATATTTATTTTAAAAACATATCCTAGTATTAAAAGCCTTTGGTGGTTTTATACACTTAAAAAGTGATGTGGGGCCCGGCACGGTGGCTCAAGTGGTTAAAGGTCCTCGCCTTGCACGCCCGGGATCCCATATGGGCGCCGGTTCTAATCCCGGCAGCCCCGCTTCCCTTCCAGCTCCCTGCCTGTGGCCTGGGAAAGCAGTCGAGGACAGCCCAACGCTTTGGGACCCTGCACCCGCGTGGGAGACCTGGAAGAGGCTCCTGGCTTCGGATCGGCATAGTATCGGCCCATTGCGCTCACTTGGGGAGTGAATCATCGGACGGAAGATCTTCCTCTCTGTCTCTCCTCTCTGTATATCCGCCTTTCCAATGAAAAAAAATAATAAAAATAAATCTTTTAAAAAAAAAAAGTGATGTGATGCTATTTCATCCATTCGTTACAAAGAAAGTTGGTACAGACTACCATGAGCCAGGGGTACACCAAGATGCTCTCATCCTTACAAAGCCTCTGCGTTGATGTGGGAAACAGATACAGGACAATGCATATGACAAAGCGTGTGCTGGGAGAGAGCGATAAGCCAGGCCAGTCCACAGGCAGGCAAGAGAAGGAGTCAGCATGAGAGATGCCCGAGAAGTGGCCATATGTAGGTTTCTGGTTAACACTCACAGGCGGCCCGTGCTGCATCTTCTCAGCCTAGAAGCAGACACAGGAGTTCAACCTTGGCGGCTCGGGTGTCACAGCCCTCCTCAGTGGTGGTGACCCACTTACAGAGAATACCCATAGCAAGGTCAGACCCAATGCTCAGGATTCAACCCACGCGCACCATCGCCACACAATGACCAAGTCCTTGGCCATAGGGCGCCAGGCTCTGCCTGCTGGCCACCCGGCAGCAAGCTCTAGGGTTTTTAGGATTTGTAATTACTGCCTAAGGACCTGAGGGATAAGGCTAGTGTGAGTGTGGGTGAGGGATGAATTATGTGTTATTCCTAGCGATGGGGTCACAGAACTTGGCTACAAGCATGGGAACTGAGATTGAGGGTTTGGAGAGAAGAGTCCATAAGTTCTATTTGGGATAACCTGATTCACCAACCCACATGGGAATCCTGGGATGGGCTGTTACCATTGAGTATCACTGACTGTCACACACCAGTCCATACGAAAACTATGGCTGCGGGCCTGTCTGACAGGGCTAGGTAACAGTACCTAACTAAGTAGTGGAACAGGGGATGGGTCACACTTGGCAGGGTCAGGACACTAACCAACACGCGAGAGAACCAGATCCAGGGAAAGATTCACTGGGGGAAGTATGGGCCCAACCCTGTGGAAATGTAAGTCCCACTGGTTAAACTGCAAGTTGGGGTTGGTGTTGGGATGAGCTAGGTGTGACCATGGAACCTGCCATCACTTATGGGTAAAGAAACCGACAACAGTTTGGGCAGGTCAAGGCAGCAGCACCCAAATGTGCATCCTAAAATAAGATGTGGGGTGGACGAAGCTGCAACTTGAAGTGAAAGGACACGCAAGGAAGAACAGAAATCAGGATGGAGCACAGGTCATGTCCAGCTAGGATCTTATACCAACTGGTAGGAATGAGCCAGGGACACTAGGCCACAGAATCAAAGGAAAAGGCTTCGAGGGGTTATGCCAAGCTGGGTCAGAGCAACCACTGGCATGAGTGTAATATATGACGGGGAACGGGCCTGGTTGGGGGAGCTGAGAAGACACCAAAATTGGGGTGGGGTTCCCCATTGGTGAGTGTGAGGGCTGGAGTGGAGGCTGCATTCTGGTCTGGATGTGGCTACAATCTCCCTTGGCACAAATGTGGACTGGAACTCAATGCACCAGGCCAGGCTACACTCCAGCGCCATCTGCGCTCTGAAGGACCAGTGTAAGCCAGGCTAGGCTAGGTCTCTGCCCCTGCTGAGCCATATGTGAGCTGTGGCTGGGTATGGATGAGCCTTGGCTGGGCTGAAACATCCAACACTAAGAACCGGAATGTGATGATGGCCAGTCAGGAAAAGCCAATGTTCCTTTCAGGACAGGAGGTGGACTAAGTAGGGCTGGCCCATGCACCCACCAATCTGCATGAGATCTGACACTGGGAGAGGTTCTGATGGAGGAGCCTGGGCAGCTCCTCAATCGTGACATAGTCCCTGCAGGTGAGTTCAAGAACCACGATAGGGAGCAACCCGGACCAGGCAAAGAAAAGGCACCCACCTGCATACATTTGACATAGGTCTGGGGCAGACCAGGCTGAACCAGGTCACATCACCCACTGGCATATCAGAGCACCAGAACAGAGACTGGGTCGGGTCAGCTATGGTCACAACACATACCAGTGCACATGACAGTTGGGATTGGATGTCTGCTGGGCTGAGTTACGCTGTAACCCCTACCAGTATGAGCTGGAATTAGGGTGGGCCAGGACAGGCTTTGCTACAGCACCCACAGACAAATGACGAGGTGAAGCGAATCATGCCAGACTAGGCCACAGCGCCCTACCAGCCCACATGACAACCAGGTGGGAGGGGGCAAAGCTGGTAGGTGGCTGTGGAGGCTTCTCTGCTTGACTACCACACCCACTGGAGAGCATGAATTAGCTAGGGGCAGACCAGACTGGGCAAGGCTACAATCATTACCTGTGGGCCTCATGTGAGCTAGATCAGGGAAAAGCCAGGCTGGGCTGATTGTTCCTACTGGTGGGTGAGTGTTGGTTGGACTTTGTCGCAGCATCAGCTGGCAGAGGCTGGCACTGGGAGGCTAATTCTGTCAAGTTAAACCACAGAACCACCTGGAGAGTGCATGATCTGGGAGTGGAAGTGGGCCCAGTAGGGAAAAAATGGGCACCTCCCTCTTGGGTTACCACTCCCACTAGGGAACATGAAAAACAGAACTAGGACTGATGTGGCTGGACAGAATGGCTCCCACCAGCATGTGTGAGGGCTGGATAGTGGGGTTGGTTGTGCTGAATTAGGCTTCAATGCCCATTGACATGTATGAGAGCTGAATGGGATGTGGGACAGACTGAACAAATCTGCGGTACATACTGGCAAGCATGGGAACCAGGGTAGGGGGCAGGCCTGGTGGGGACTATGGGAAGATGCCTTGACTAGGCTGCAGCTCCCACTGGTTTGCGTGAGGGCCAAGTATGAAGTGGGTAGGATCAGGCTGGACTACAGCACCCATCAGTTCGTGTAAAAGACAGGGCTGGAGACAGAACTGACCCAGCAATAGCAACGACCAGCATGTGCATAAGCTGATTGGGGCGACGGGCTGTGCCAGAACCTGTACTATCAAGCACACCTAAGAATCAGGTGTGGGATCACCTCAGATGAAGTTTCTTTGGGGATCCCTCCAACTGAACTGCTGATCTCACAA
>NW_024466347.1:0-24659 GCF_017591425.1 Ochotona curzoniae | reverse complement strand
TCAGCTACCTTTGAAAACCAAGGTTCTGGCACCATTTACAACACGAAGTACATGTTCGCTATAGGGAAGAAAAACACAATGCGCTGAAAAGCAGCTTATTGAGTATTCCGCACAAAGTAATGATCTAGCTGCTCCTTTGAAATGCAGACAACTCCACATCCAGAGAGAACATCAGCGCCAACGCAGTTTTCAGCTACCTTTGAAACCAAGGTTCTGGCACCATTTACAACACGAAGTACATGTTCGCTATAGGGAAGAAAAACACAATGCGCTGAAATGCAGCTTATTGAGTATTCCGCACAAAGTAATGATCTAGCTGCTCCTTTGAAATGCAGACAACTCCACGTTCAGAGAGAATATCAGCGCCAACGCAGTTTTCAGCTACCTTTGAAAACCAAGGTTCTGGCACCATTTACAACACGAAGTACATGTTCGCTATAGGGAAGAAACTCAGAATGTGAAACTGCTTCACAATGGAAAACCCGCTTCGAACGAAATCCCACATTTCTCACACAGTGTCTATAAAACACAATGTGCTGAAAAGCAGCTTATTGAGTATTCCGCACAAAGTAATGATCTAGCTGCTCCTTTGAAATGCAGACAACTCCACGTTCAGCGAGAACATCAGCACCAACGCAGTTTTCAGCTACCTATGAAAACCAAGGTTCTGGCACCATTTACAACACGAAGTACATGTTCGCTATAGGGAAGAAACTCAGAATGTGAAACTGCTTCACAATGGAAAACCCGCTTCGAACGAAATCCCACATTTCTCACACAGTGTCTATAAAACACAATGCGCTGAAATGCAGCTTATTGAGTGTTCCGCACAAAGTAATGATCTAGCTGCTCCTTTGAAATGCAGACAACTCCACGTTCAGCGAGAACATCAGCACCAACGCAGTTTTCAGCTACCTTTGAAAACCAAGGTTCTGGCACCATTTACAACACGAAGTACATGTTCGCTATAGGGAAGAAAAACACAATGCGCTGAAATGCAGCTTATTGAGCATTCCGCACAAAGTAATGATCTAGCTGCTCCTTTGAAATGCAGACAACTCCACGTTCAGCGAGAACATCAGCGCCAACGCAGTTTTCAGCTACCTTTGAAAACCAAGCTTCTGGCACCATTTACAACACGAAGTACATGTTAGCTATAGGGAAGAAAAACACAATGCGCTGAAATGCAGCTTATTGAGTATTCCGCACAAAGTAATGATCTAGCTGCTCCTTTGAAATGCAGACAACTCCACATCCAGAGAGAACATCAGCGCCAACGCAGTTTTCAGCTACCTTTGAAAACCAAGGTTCTGGCACCATTTACAACACGAAGTACATGTTCGCTATAGAGAAGAAACTCAGAATGTGAAACTGCTTCACAATGGAAAACCCGCTTCGAATGAAATCCCACATTTCTCACACAGTGTCTATAAAACACAATGTGCTGAAAAGCAGCTTATTGAGTATTCCGCACAAAGTAATGATCTAGCTGCTCCTTTGAAATGCAGACAACTCCACGTTCAGCGAGAACATCAGCACCAACGCAGTTTTCAGCTACCTTTGAAAACCAAGGTTCTGGCACCATTTACAACACGAAGTACATGTTCGCTATAGGGAAGAAAAACACAATGTGCTGAAATGCAGCTTATTGAGTATTCCGCACAAAGTAATGATCTAGCTGCTCCATTGAAATGCAGACAACTCCACATCCAGTGAGAACATCAGCGCCAACGCAGTTTTCTGCTACCTTTGAAAACCAAGCTTCTGGCACCATTTACAACACGAAGTACATGTTCGCTATAGGGAAGAAAAACACAATGCGCTGAAATGCAGCTTATTGAGTATTCCGCACAAAGTAATGATCTAGCTGCTCCTTTGAAAGGCAGACAACTCCACGTTCAGCGAGAACATCAGCGCCAACGCAGTTTTCAGCTACCTTTGAAAACCAAGGTTCTGGCACCATTTACAACACGAAGTACATGTTCGCTATAGAGAAGAAACTAAGAATGTGAAACTGCTTCATAATGGAAAACCCGCTTCGAATGAAATCCCACATTTCTCACACAGTGTCTATAAAACACAATGTGCTGAAAAGCAGCTTATTGAGTATTCCGCACAAAGTAATGATCTAGCTGCTCCTTTGAAATGCAGACAACTCCACGTTCAGCGAGAACATCAGTGCCAAACGCAGTTTTCAGCTACCTTTGAAAACCAAGGTTCTGGCACCATTTACAACACGAAGTACATGTTCGCTATAGGGAAGAAACTCAGAATGTGAAACTGCTTCACAATGGAAAACCCGCTTCGAACGAAATCCCACATTTCTGACACAGTGTCTATAAAACACAATGTGCTGAAAAGCAGCTTGTTGAGTATTCCGCACAAAGTAATGAACTAGCTGCTGCTTTGAAATGCAGACAACTCCACGTTCAGCGAGAACATCAGCACCAACGCAGTTTTCAGCTACCTTTGAAAACCAAGGTTCTGGCACCATTTACAACACGAAGTACATGTTCGCTATAGGGAAGAAAAACACAATGCGCTGAAATGCAGCTTATTGAGTATTCCGCACAAAGTAATGATCTAGCTGCTCCTTTGAAATGCAGACAACTCCACATCCAGAGAGAACATCAGCACCAACGCAGTTTTCAGCTACCTTTGAAAACCAAGGTTCTGGCACCATTTACAACACGAAGTACATGTTCGCTATAGGGAAGAAAAACACAATGCGCTGAAATGCAGCTTATTGAGTATTCCGCACAAAGTAATGATCTAGCTGCTCCTTTGAAATGCAGACAACTCCACATCCAGAGAGAACATCAGCGCCAACGCAGTTTTCAGCTACCTTTGAAAACCAAGGTTCTGGCACCATTTACAACACGAAGTACATGTTCGCTATAGAGAAGAAACTAAGAATGTGAAACTGCTTCACAATGGAAAACCCGCTTCGAACGAAATCCCACATTTCTCACACAGTGTCTATAAAACACAATGTGCTGAAAAGCAGCTTATTGAGTATTCCGCACAAAGTAATGATCTAGCTGCTCCTTTGAAATGCAGACAACTCCACGTTCAGCGAGAACATCAGCACCAACGCAGTTTTCAGCTACCTTTGAAAACCAAGGTTCTGGCACCATTTACAACACGAAGTACATGTTCGCTATAGGGAAGAAACTCAGAATGTGAAACTGCTTCACAATGGAAAACCCGCTTCGAACGAAATCCCACATTTCTCACACAGTGTCTATAAAACACAATGTGCTGAAATGCAGCTTATTGAGTATTCCGCACAAAGTAATGATCTAGCTGCTCCTTTGAAATGCAGACAACTCCACGTTCAGAGAGAACATCAGCACCAACGCAGTTTTCAGCTACCTTTGAAAACCAAGGTTCTGGCACCATTTACAACACGAAGTACATGTTCGCTATAGGGAAGAAAAACACAATGCGCTGAAATGCAGCTTATTGAGTATTCCGCACAAAGTAATGATCTAGCTGCTCCTTTGAAATGCAGACAACTCCACGTTCAGTGAGAACATCAGCACCAACGCAGTTTTCAGCTACCTTTGAAAACGAAGGTTCTGGCACCATTTAAACACGAAGTAGTATGCGCTGAAATGCAGCTTATTGAGTATTCCGCACAAAGTAATGATCTAGCTGCTCCTTTGAAATGCAGACAACTCCACGTTCAGCGAGAACATCAGCACCAACGCAGTTTTCAGCTACCTTGAAAACCAAGGTTCTGGCACCATTTACAACACGAAGTACATGTTCGCTATAGGGAAGAAACTCAGAATGTGAAACTGCTTCACAATGGAAAACCCGCTTCGAACGAAATCCCACATTTCTCACACAGTGTCTATAAAACACAATGTGCTGAAAAGCAGCTTATTGAGTATTCCGCACAAAGTAATGATCTAGCTGCTCCTTTGAAATGCAGACAACTCCACGTTCAGCGAGAACATCAGCACCAACGCAGTTTTCAGCTACCTTTGAAAACCAAGGTTCTGGCACCATTTACAACACGAAGTACATGTTCGCTATAGGGAAGAAACTCAGAATGTGAAACTGCTTCACAATGGAAAACCCGCTTCGAACGAAATCCCACATTTCTCACACAGTGTCTATAAAACACAATGTGCTGAAAAGCAGCTTATTGAGTATTCCGCACAAAGTAATGATCTAGCTGCTCCTTTGAAATGCAGACAACTCCACGTTCAGAGAGAACATCAGCACCAACGCAGTTTTCAGCTACCTTTGAAAACCAAGGTTCTGGCACCATTTACAACACGAAGTACATGTTCGCTATAGGGAAGAAAAACACAATGCGCTGAAATGCAGCTTATTGAGTATTCCGCACAAAGTAATGATCTAGCTGCTCCTTTGAAATGCAGACAACTCCACGTCCAGAGAGAACATCAGCACCAACGCAGTTTTCAGCTACCTTTGAAAACCAAGGTTCTGGCACCATTTACAACACGAAGTACATGTTCGCTATAGGGAAGAAAAACACAATGCGCTGAAATGCAGCTTATTGAGTATTCCGCACAAAGTAATGATCTAGCTGCTCCTTTGAAATGCAGACAACTCCACATCCAGAGAGAACATCAGCGCCAACGCAGTTTTCAGCTACCTTTGAAAACCAAGCTTCTGGCACCATTTACAACACGAAGTACATGTTAGCTATAGGGAAGAAAAACACAATGCGCTGAAATGCAGCTTATTGAGTATTCCGCACAAAGTAATGATCTAGCTGCTCCTTTGAAATGCAGACAACTCCACGTTCAGAGAGAACATCAACACCAACGCAGTTTTCAGCTACCTTTGAAAACCAAGGTTCTGGCACCATTTACAACACGAAGTACATGTTCGCTATAGGGAAGAAAAACACAATGCGCTGAAATGCAGCTTATTGAGTATTCCGCACAAAGTAATGATGTAGCTGCTCCTTTGAAATGCAGACAACTCCACGTTCAGAGAGAACATCAGCGCCAACGCAGTTTTCAGCTACCTTTGAAAACCAAGGTTCTGGCACCATTTACAACACGAAGTACATGTTCGCTATAGGGAAGAAAAACACAATGCGCTGAAATGCAGCTTATTGAGTATTCCGCACAAAGTAATGATCTAGCTGCTCCTTTGAAATGCAGACAACTCCACGTTCAGCGAGAACATCAGCGCCAACGCAGTTTTCAGCTACCTTTGAAAACCAAGGTTCTGGCACCATTTACAACACGAAGTACATGTTCGCTATAGGGTAGGAACCCAGAATGTGAAACTGCTTCACAATGGAAAGCCCGCTTCGAACGAAATCCCACATTTCCCCCACAGTGTCTATAAAACACAATGTGCTGAAAAGCAGCTTATTGATTATTCCGCACAAAGTAATGATTCTGGCTGCTCCTTTGAAATGCAGACAACTCCACGTTCAGCGAGAACATCAGCACCAACGCAGTTTTCAGCTACCTTTGAAAACCAAGGTTCTGGCACCATTTACAACACGAAGTACATGTTCGCTATAGGGAAGAAACTCAGAATGTGAAACTGCTTCACCTTGGAAAACCCGCTTCGAACGAAATCCCACATTTCTCACCCAGTGTCTACAAACCACAATGTGCTGAAAAGCAGGTTATTGAGTATTCCGCACAAAGTAATGATCCAGCTGCTCCTTTACAATGCAGACAACTCCACATCCAGAGAGAACATCAACACCAATGCAGTTTTCAGCTACCTTTGAAAACCAAGCTTCTGGCACCATTTACAACACGAAGTACATGTTCGCTATAGGGAAGAAAAACACAATGCGCTGAAATGCAGCTTATTGAGTATTCCGCACAAAGTAATGATCTAGCTGCTCCTTTGAAATGCAGACAACTCCACGTTCAGCGAGAACATCAGCACCAACGCAGTTTTCAGCTACCTTTGAAAACCAAGGTTCTGGCACCATTTACAACACGAAGTACATGTTCGCTATAGGAAAGAAACTCAGAATGTGAAACTGCTTCACAATGGAAAACCCGCTTCGAACGAAATCCCACATTTCTCACACAGTGTCTATATAACACAATGTGCTGAAAAGCAGCTTATTGAGTATTTCGCACAAAGTAATTATCTAGCTGCTCCTTTGAATTGCATACAACTCCAAGTTCAGCGAGAATATTAACACCAACGCAGTGTTCAAATGCCTTTGAAAACCAAGCTTCTGGCACCATTTACAACACGAAGTACATGTTCGCTATAGGGAAGAAAAACACAATGCGCTGAAATGCAGCTTATTGAGTATTCCGCACAAAGTAATGATCTAGCTGCTCCTTTGAAATGCAGACAACTCCACATCCAGAGAGAACATCAACACCAACGCATTTTACACCTACCTTTGAAAACCAAGGTTCTGGCACCATTTACAACACGAAGTACATGTTCGCTATAGAGAAGAAACTAAGAATGTGAAACTGCTTCACGATGGAAAACCCCCTTGGAATGAAATCCCACATTTCTCACACAGTGTCTATAAAACACAATGTGCTGAAAAGCAGCTTATTGAGTATTCCGCACAAAGTAATGATCTAGCTGCTCCTTTGAAATGCAGACAACTCCACATCCAGAGAGAACATCAGCACCAACGCAGTTTTCAGCTACCTTTGAAAACCAAGGTTCTGGCACCATTTACAACACGAAGTACATGTTCGCTATAGGGAAGAAACTCAGAATGTGAAACTGCTTCACAATGGAAAACCCGCTTCGAACGAAATCCCACATTTCTCACACAGTGTCTATAAAACACAATGTGCTGAAAAGCAGCTTATTGAGTATTCCGCACAAAGTAATGATCTAGCTGCTCCTTTGAAATGCAGACAACTCCACGTTCAGAGAGAACATCAGCACCAACGCAGTTTTCAGCTACCTTTGAAAACCAAGGTTCTGGCACCATTTACAACACGAAGTACATGTTCGCTATAGGGAAGAAAAACACAATGCGCTGAAATGCAGCTTATTGAGTATTCCGCACAAAGTAATGATCTAGCTGCTCCTTTGAAATGCAGACAACTCCACGTTCAGCGAGAACATCAGCGCCAACGCAGTTTTCAGCTACCTTTGAAAACCAAGGTTCTGGCACCATTTACAACACGAAGTACATGTTGCTAGAAACTAGTGTGCTTCAATGAAACCGGAAGAAATCCAACACACAATGCGCTGAAATGCAGCTTATTGAGTATTCCGCACAAAGTAATGATCTAGCTGCTCCTTTGAAATGCAGACAACTCCACATTTAGCGAGAACATCAGCACCAACGCAGTTTTCAGCTACCTTTGAAAACCAAGGTTCTGGCACCATTTACAACACGAAGTACATGTTCGCTATAGGGAAGGAACTCAGAATGTGAAACTGCTTCACAATGGAAAACCCGCTTCGAACGAAATCCCACATTTCTCACACAGTGTCTATAAAACACAATGTGCTGAAAAGCAGCTTATTGAGTATTCCGCACAAAGTAATGATCTAGCTGCTCCTTTGAAATGCAGACAACTCCACGTTCAGAGAGAACATCAGCACCAACGCAGTTTTCAGCTACCTTTGAAAACCAAGGTTCTGGCACCATTTACAACACGAAGTACATGTTCGCTATAGGGAAGAAAAACACAATGCGCTGAAATGCAGCTTATTGAGTATTCCGCACAAAGTAATGATCTAGCTGCTCCTTTGAAATGCAGACAACTCCACGTTTAGCGAGAACATCAGCACCAACGCAGTTTTCAGCTACCTTTGAAAACCAAGGTTCTGGCACCATTTACAACACAAAGTACATGTTCGCTATAGGGAAGGAACTCAGAATGTGAAACTGCTTCACAATGGAAAACCCGCTTCGAACGAAATCCCACATATCTCACACAGTGTCTATAAAACACAATGTGCTGAAAAGCAGCTTATTGAGTATTCCGCACAAAGTAATGATCTAGCTGCTCCTTTGAAATGCAGACAACTCCACATCCAGAGAGAACATCAGCACCAACGCAGTTTTCAGCTACCTTTGAAAACCAAGGTTCTGGCACCATTTACAACACGAAGTACATGTTCGCTATAGGGAAGAAAAACACAATGCGCTGAAATGCAGCTTATTGAGTATTCCGCACAAAGTAATGATCTAGCTGCTCCTTTGAAATGCAGACAACTCCACGTTCAGAGAGAACATCAGCACCAACGCAGTTTTCAGCTACCTTTGAAAACCAAGGTTCTGGCACCATTTACAACACGAAGTACATGTTCGCTATAGGGAAGAAAAACACAATGCGCTGAAATGCAGCTTATTGAGTATTCCGCACAAAGTAATGATCTAGCTGCTCCTTTGAAATGCAGACAACTCCACGTTCAGCGAGAACATTAACACCAACGCAGTTTTCAGCTACCTTTGAAAACCAAGGTTCTGGCACCATTTACAACACGAAGTACATGTTCGCTATAGAGAAGAAACTCAGAATGTGAAACTGCTTCACAATGGAAAACCCGCATCGAACGAAATCCCACATTTCTCACACAGTGTCTATAAAACACAATGTGCTGAAAAGCAGCTTATTGAGTATTCCGCACAAAGTAATGATCTAGCTGCTCCTTTGAAATGCAGACAACTCCACGTTCAGCGAGAACATCAGCGCCAACGCAGTTTTCAGCTACCTTTGAAAACCAAGGTTCTGGCACCATTTACAACACGAAGTACATGTTCGCTATAGGGAAGAAACTCAGAATGTGAAACTGCTTCACAATGGAAAACCCGCTTCGAACGAAATCCCACATTTCTCACACAGTGTCTATAAAACACAATGTGCTGAAAAGCAGCTTATTGAGTATTCCGCACAAAGTAATGATCTAGCTGCTCCTTTGAAATGCAGACAACTCCACATTCAGAGAGAACATCAGCACCAACGCAGTTTTCAGCTACCTTTGAAAACCAAGGTTCTGGCACCATTTACAACACGAAGTACATGTTCGCTATAGGGAAGAAAAACACAATGCGCTGAAATGCAGCTTATTGAGTATTCCGCACAAAGTAATGATCTAGCTGCTCCTTTGAAATGCAGACAACTCCACATTCAGAGAGAACATCAGCACCAACGCAGTTTTCAGCTACCTTTGAAAACCAAGGTTCTGGCACCATTTACAACACGAAGTACATGTTCGCTATAGGGAAGAAACTAAGAATGTGAAACTGCTTCACAATGGAAAACCCGCTTCGAATGAAATCCCACATTTCTCACACAGTGTCTATAAAACACAATGTGCTGAAAAGCAGCTTATTGAGTATTCCGCACAAAGTAATGATCTAGCTGCTCCTTTGAAATGCAGACAACTCCACGTTCAGAGAGAACATCAGCACCAACGCAGTTTTCAGCTACCTTTGAAAACCAAGGTTCTGGCACCATTTACAACACGAAGTACATGTTCGCTATAGGGAAGAAACTCAGAATGTGAAACTGCTTCACAATGGAAAACCCGCTTCGAACGAAATCCCACATTTCTCACACAGTGTCTATAAAACACAATGTGCTGAAAAGCAGCTTATTGAGTATTCCGCACAAAGTAATGATCTAGCTGCTCCTTTGAAATGCAGACAACTCCACGTTCAGCGAGAACATCAACACCAACGCAGTTTTCAGCTACCTTTGAAAACCAAGGTTCTGGCACCATTTACAACACGAAGTACATGTTCGCTATAGGGAAGAAAAACACAATGCGCTGAAATGCAGCTTATTGAGTATTCCGCACAAAGTAATGATCTAGCTGCTCCTTTGAAATGCAGACAACTCCACGTTCAGCGAGAACATCAGCACCAACGCAGTTTTCAGCTACCTTTGAAAACCAAGGTTCAGGCACCATTTACAACACGAAGTACATGTTCGCTATAGGGAAGAAACTCAGAATGTGAAACTGCTTCACAATGGAAAACCCGCTTCGAACGAAATCCCACATATCTCACACAGTGTCTATAAAACACAATGTGCTGAAAAGCAGCTTATTGAGTATTCCGCACAAAGTAATGATCTAGCTGCTCCTTTGAAATGCAGACAACTCCACGTTCAACGAGAACATCAGCACCAACGCAGTTTTCAGCTACCTTTGAAAACCAAGGTTCTGGCACCATTTACAACACGAAGTACATGTTCGCTATAGGGAAGAAACTCAGAATGTGAAACTGCTTCACAATGGAAAACCCGCTTCGAACGAAATCCCACATTTCTCACACAGTGTCTATAAAACACAATGTGCTGAAAAGCAGCTTATTGAGTATTCCGCACAAAGTAATGATCTAGCTGCTCCTTTGAAATGCAGACAACTCCACGTTCAGAGAGAACATCAGCACCAACGCAGTTTTCAGCTACCTTTGAAAACCAAGGTTCTGGCACCATTTACAACACGAAGTACATGTTCGCTATAGGGAAGAAAAACACAATGCGCTGAAATGCAGCTTATTGAGTATTCCGCACAAAGTAATGATCTAGCTGCTCCTTTGAAATGCAGACAACTCCACATCCAGAGAGAACATCAGCACCAACGCAGTTTTCAGCTACCTTTGAAAACCAAGGTTCTGGCACCATTTACAACACGAAGTACATGTTCGCTATAGGGAAGAAAAACACAATGCGCTGAAATGCAGCTTATTGAGTATTCCGCACAAAGTAATGATCTAGCTGCTCCTTTGAAATGCAGACAACTCCACATCCAGAGAGAACATCAGCGCCAACGCAGTTTTCAGCTACCTTTGAAAACCAAGGTTCTGGCACCATTTACAACACGAAGTACATGTTCGCTATAGGGAAGAAAACACAATGCGCTGAAATGCAGCTTATTGAGTATTCCGCACAAAGTAATGATCTAGCTGCTCCTTTGAAATGCAGACAACTCCACATCCAGCGAGAACATCAGCACCAACGCAGTTTTCAGCTACCTTTGAAAACCAAGGTTCTGGCACCATTTACAACACGAAGTACATGTTCGCTATAGAGAAGAAACTAAGAATGTGAAACTGCTTCACAATGGAAAACCCGCTTCGAACGAAATCCCACATTTCTCACACAGTGTCTATAAAACACAATGTGCTGAAAAGCAGCTTATTGAGTATTCCGCACAAAGTAATGATCTAGCTGCTCCTTTGAAATGCAGACAACTCCACGTTCAGCGAGAACATCAGCACCAACGCAGTTTTCAGCTACCTTTGAAAACCAAGGTTCTGGCACCATTTACAACACGAAGTACATGTTCGCTATAGGGAAGAAACTCAGAATGTGAAACTGCTTCACAATGGAAAACCCGCTTCGAACGAAATCCCACATTTCTCTCTCAGTGTCTATAAAACACAATGTGCTGAAAAGCAGCTTATTGAGTATTCTGCACAAAGTAATGATCTAGCTGCTCCTTTGAAATGCAGACAACTCCACGTTCAGCGAGAACATCAACACCAATGCATTTTACAGCTACCTTTGAAAACCAAGCTTCTGGCACCATTTACAACACGAAGTACATGTTCGCTATAGGGAAGAAAAACACAATGCGCTGAAATGCAGCTTATTGAGTGTTCCGCACAAAGTAATGATCTAGCTGCTCCTTTGAAATGCAGACAACTCCACGTTCAGAGAGAACATCAGCACCAACGCATTTTACACCTACCTTTGAAAACCAAGGTTCTGGCACCATTTACAACACGAAGTACATGTTCGCTATAGAGAAGAAACTAAGAATGTGAAACTGCTTCACGATGGAAAACCCGCTTGGAATGAAATCCCACATTTCTCACACAGTGTCTATAAAACACAATGTGCTGAAAAGCAGCTTATTGAGTATTCCGCACAAAGTAATGATCTAGCTGCTCCTTTGAAATGCAGACAACTCCACATCCAGAGAGAACATCAGCACCAACGCAGTTTTCAGCTACCTATGAAAACTAACGTTCTGGCACCATTTACAACACGAAGTACATGTTCGCTATAGGGAAGAAACTCAGAATGTGAAACTGCTTCACAATGGAAAACCCGCTTCGAACGAAATCCCACATTTCTCACACAGTGTCTATAAAACACAATGTGCTGAAAAGCAGCTTATTGAGTATTCCGCACAAAGTAATGATCTAGCTGCTCCTTTGAAATGCAGACAACTCCACGTTCAGAGAGAACATCAGCACCAACGCAGTTTTCAGCTACCTTTGAAAACCAAGGTTCTGGCACCATTTACAACACGAAGTACATGTTCGCTATAGGGAAGAAAAACACAATGCGCTGAAATGCAGCTTATTGAGTATTCCGCACAAAGTAATGATCTAGCTGCTCCTTTGAAATGCAGACAACTCCACATCCAGAGAGAACATCAGCGCCAACGCAGTTTTCAGCTACCTTTGAAAACCAAGGTTCTGGCACCATTTACAACACGAAGTACATGTTCGCTATAGGGAAGAAAAACACAATGCGCTGAAATGCAGCTTATTGAGTATTCCGCACAAAGTAATGATCTAGCTGCTCCTTTGAAATGCAGACAACTCCACGTTCAGAGAGAACATCAGCGCCAACGCAGTTTTCAGCTACCTTTGAAAACCAAGGTTCTGGCACCATTTACAACACGAAGTACATGTTAGCTATAGGGAAGAAAAACACAATGCGCTGAAAAGCAGCTTATTGAGTATTCCGCACAAAGTAATGATCTAGCTGCTCCTTTGAAATGCAGACAACTCCACGTTCAGCGAGAACATCAGCGCCAACGCAGTTTTCAGCTACCTTTGAAAACCAAGGTTCTGGCACCATTTACAACACGAAGTACATGTTCGCTATAGGGAAGAAACTCAGAATGTGAAACTGCTTCACAATGGAAAACCCGCTTCGAATGAAATCCCACATTTCTCTCACAGTGTCTACAAAACACAATGTGCTGAAAAGCAGCTTATTGAGTATTCCGCACAAAGTAATGATCTAGCTGCTCCTTTGAAATGCAGACAACTCCACGTTCAGCGAGAACATCAGCACCAACGCAGTTTTCAGCTACCTTTGAAAACTAACGTTCTGGCACCATTTACAACACGAAGTACATGTTCGCTATAGGGAAGAAACTCAGAATGTGAAACTGCTTCACAATGGAAAACCCGCTTCGAACGAAATCCCACATTTCTCACACAGTGTCTATAAAACACAATGTGCTGAAAAGCAGCTTATTGAGTATTCCGCACAAAGTAATGATCTAGCTGCTCCTTTGAAATGCAGACAACTAGACGTTCAGAGAGAAGATTAGCGTCAACGCAGTTTTCAGCTACCTTGGAAAACCAAGGTTCTGGCACCATTTACAACACGAAGTACATGTTCGCTATAGGGAAGAAAAACACAATGCGCTGAAATGCAGCTTATTGAGTATTCCGCACAAAGTAATGATCTAGCTGCTCCTTTGAAATGCAGACAACTCCACATCCAGAGAGAACATCAGCACCAACGCAGTTTTCAGCTACCTTTGAAAACCAAGGTTCTGGCACCATTTACAACACGAAGTACATGTTCGCTATAGGGAAGAAACTCAGAATGTGAAACTGCTTCACAATGGAAAACCCGCTTCGAACGAAATCTCACATTTCTCACACAGTGTCTATAAAACACAATGTACTGAAAAGCAGCTTATTGAGTATTCCGCACAAAGTAATGATCTAGCTGCTCCTTTGAAATGCAGACAACTCCACGTTCAGAGAGAACATCAGCACCAACGCAGTTTTCAGCTACCTTTGAAAACCAAGGTTCTGGCACCATTTACAACACGAAGTACATGTTCGCTATAGGGAAGAAAAACACAATGCGCTGAAATGCAGCTTATTGAGTATTCCGCACAAAGTAATGATCTAGCTGCTCCTTTGAAATGCAGACAACTCCACATCCAGAGAGAACATCAGCACCAACGCAGTTTTCAGCTACCTTTGAAAACCAAGGTTCTGGCACCATTTACAACACGAAGTACATGTTCGCTATAGGGAAGAAAAACACAATGCGCTGAAATGCAGCTTATTGAGTATTCCGCACAAAGTAATGATCTAGCTGCTCCTTTGAAATGCAGACAACTCCACGTTCAGAGAGAACATCAGCGCCAACGCAGTTTTCAGCTACCTTTGAAAACCAAGCTTCTGGCACCATTTACAACACGAAGTACATGTTAGCTATAGGGAAGAAAAACACAATGCGCTGAAATGCAGCTTATTGAGTATTCCGCACAAAGTAATGATCTAGCTGCTCCTTTGAAATGCAGACAACTCCACATCCAGAGAGAACATCAGCGCCAACGCAGTTTTCAGCTACCTTTGAAAACCAAGGTTCTGGCACCATTTACAACACGAAGTACATGTTCGCTATAGGGAAGAAAAACACAATGCGCTGAAAAGCAACTTATTGAGTATTCCGCACAAAGTAATGATCTAGCTGCTCCTTTGAAATGCAGTCAACTCCACGTTCAGCGAGAACATCAGCACCAACGCAGTTTTCAGCTACCTTTGAAAACCAAGGTTCTGGCACCATTTACAACACGAAGTACATGTTCGCTATAGAGAAGAAACTAGGAATGTGAAACTGCTTCACGAATGGAAAACCCGCTTCGAACGAAATCCCACATTTCTCACACAGTGTCTATAAAACACAATGTGCTGAAAAGCAGCTTATTGAGTATTCCGCACAAAGTAATGATCTAGCTGCTCCTTTGAAATGCAGACAACTCCACGTTCAGCGAGAACATCAGCACCAACGCAGTTTTCAGCTACCTTTGAAAACCAAGGTTCTGGCACCATTTACAACACGAAGTACATGTTCGCTATAGGGAAGAAACTCAGAATGTGAAACTGATTCACAATGGAAAACCCGCTTCGAATGAAATCCCACATTTCTCTCACAGTGTCTACAAAACACAATGTACTGAAAAGCAGCTTATTGAGTATTCCGCACAAAGTAATGATCTAGCTGCTCCTTTGAAATGCAGACAACTCCACGTTCAGCGAGAACATCAACACCAACGCAGTTTTCAGCTACCTTTGAAAACCAAGGTTCTGGCACCATTTACAACACGAAGTACATGTTCGCTATAGGGAAGAAAAACACAATGCGCTGAAATGCAGCTTATTGAGTATTCCGCACAAAGTAATGATCTAGCTGCTCCTTTGAAATGCAGACAACTCCACGTTCAGCGAGAACATCAGCACCAACGCAGTTTTCAGCTACCTTTGAAAACCAAGGTTCTGGCACCATTTACAACACATAGTACATGGTAGCTATAGGGAAGAAAAACACAATGCGCTGAAATGCAGCTTATTGAGTATTCCGCACAAAGTAATGATCTAGCTGCTCCTTTGAAATGCAGACAACTCCACGTTCAGCGAGAACATCAGCGCCAACGCAGTTTTCAGCTACCTTTGAAAACCAAGCTTCTGGCACCATTTACAACACGAAGTACATGTTCGCTATAGGGAAGAAACTCAGAATGTGAAACTGCTTCACAATGGAAAACCCGCTTCGAACGAAATCCCACATTTCTCACACAGTGTCTATAAAACACAATGTGCTGAAAAGCAGCTTATTGAGTATTCCGCACAAAGTAATGATCTAGCTGCTCCTTTGAAATGCAGACAACTCCACATTCAGAGAGAACATCAACACCAACGCAGTTTTCAGCTACCTTTGAAAACCAAGGTTCTGGCACCATTTACAACACGAAGTACATGTTCGCTATAGGGAAGAAAAACACAATGCGCTGAAATGCAGCTTATTGAGTGTTCCGCACAAAGTAATGATCTAGCTGCTCCTTTGAAATGCAGACAACTCCACATCCAGAGAGAACATCAGCACCAACGCAGTTTTCAGCTACCTTTGAAAACCAAGGTTCTGGCACCATTTACAACACGAAGTACATGTTCGCTATAGGGAAGAAACTCAGAATGTGAAACTGCTTCACAATGGAAAACCCGCTTCGAACGAAATCCCACATTTCTCACACAGTGTCTATAAAACACAATGTACTGAAAAGCAGCTTATTGAGTGTTCCGCACAAAGTAATGATCTAGCTACTACTTTGAAAGCAGACAACTCCACGTTCAGCAAAAACATCAGCGCCAACGCAGTTTTCAGTTACCTTTGAAAACCAAGGTTCTGGCACCATTTACAACACGAAGTACATGTTCGCTATAGGGAAGAAAAACACAATGCGCTGAAATGCAGCTTATTGAGTATTCCGCACAAAGTAATGATCTAGCTGCTCCTTTGAAATGCAGACAACTCCACGTTCAGCGAGAACATCAGCGCCAACGCAGTTTTCAGCTACCTTTGAAAACCAAGGTTCTGGCACCATTTACAACACGAAGTACATGTTCGCTATAGGGAAGAAAAACACAATGCGCTGAAATGCAGCTTATTGAGTATTCCGCACAAAGTAATGATGTAGCTGCTCCTTTGAAATGCAGACAACTCCACGTTCAGAGAGAACATCAGCACCAACGCAGTTTTCAGCTACCTTTGAAAACCAAGGTTCTGGCACCATTTACAACACTAAGTACATGTTAGCTATAGGGAAGAAAAACACAATGCGCTGAAAAGCAGCTTATTGAGTATTCCGCACAAAGTAATGATCTAGCTGCTCCTTTGAAATGCAGACAACTCCACGTTCAGAGAGAACATCAGCACCAACGCAGTTTTCAGCTACCTTTGAAAACCAAGGTTCTGGCACCATTTACAACACGAAGTACATGTTCGCTATAGGGAAGAAAAACACAATGCGCTGAAAAGCAGCTTATTGAGTATTCCGCACAAAGTAATGATCTAGCTGCTCCTTTGAAATGCAGACAACTCCACGTTCAGCGAGAACATCAGCGCCAACGCAGTTTTCAGCTACCTTTGAAAACCAAGCTTCTGGCACCATTTACAACACGAAGTACATGTTCGCTATAGAGAAGAAACTAAGAATGTGAAACTGCTTCACAATGGAAAACCCGCTTCGAACGAAATCCCACATTTCTCACACAGTGTCTATAAAACACAATGTGCTGAAATGCAGCTTATTGAGTATTCCGCACAAAGTAATGTTGTAGCTGCTCCTTTGAAATGCAGACAACTTCACGTTCAGCGAGAACATCAGCGCCAACGCAGTTTTCAGCTACCTTGAAAACCAAGGTTCTGGCACCATTTACAACACGAAGTACATGTTCGCTATAGGGAAGAAACTCAGAATGTGAAACTGCTTCACCTTGGAAAACCCGCTTCGAACGAAATCCCACATTTCTCACCCAGTGTCTACAAACCACAATGTACTGAAAAGCAGGTTATTGAGTATTCCGCACAAAGTAATGATCCAGCTGCTCCTTTACAATGCAGACAACTCCACATCCAGAGAGAACATCAACACCTTTGCAGTTTTCAGCTACCTTTGAAAACCAAGGTTCTGGCACCATTTACAACACGAAGTACATGTTCGCTATAGGGAAGAAAAACACAATGCGCTGAAATGCAGCTTATTGAGTATTCCGCACAAAGTAATGATCTAGCTGCTCCTTTGAAATGCAGACAACTCCACATTCAGAGAGAACATCAGCGCCAACGCAGTTTTCAGCTACCTTTGAAAACCAAGGTTCTGGCACCATTTACAACACGAAGTACATGTTAGCTATAGGGAAGAAAAACACAATGCGCTGAAATGCAGCTTATTGAGTATTCCGCACAAAGTAATGATCTAGCTGCTCCTTTGAAATGCAGACAACTCCACGTTCAGCGAGAACATCAGCGCCAACGCAGTTTTCAGCTACCTTTGAAAACCAAGCTTCTGGCACCATTTACAACACGAAGTACATGTTCGCTATAGGGAAGAAACTCAGAATGTGAAACTGCTTCACAATGGAAAACCCGCTTCGAACGAAATCCCACATTTCTCACACAGTGTCTATAAAACACAATGTGCTGAAAAGCAGCTTATTGAGTATTCCGCACAAAGTAATGATCTAGCTGCTCCTTTGAAATGCAGACAACTCCACGTTCAGCGAGAACATCAGCACCAACGCAGTTTTCAGCTACCTTTGAAAACCAAGGTTCTGGCACCATTTACAACACGAAGTACATGTTCGCTATAGGGAAGAAAAACACAATGCGCTGAAATGCAGCTTATTGAGTGTTCCGCACAAAGTAATGATCTAGCTGCTCCTTTGAAATGCAGACAACTCCACGTTCAGCGAGAACATCAGCACCAACGCAGTTTTCAGCTACCTTTGAAAACCAAGGTTCTGGCACCATTTACAACACGAAGTACATGTTCGCTATAGGGAAGAAACTCAGAATGTGAAACTGCTTCACAATGGAAAACCCGCTTCGAACGAAATCCCACATTTCTCACACAGTGTCTATAAAACACAATGTGCTGAAAAGCAGCTTATTGAGTATTCCGCACAAAGTAATGATCTAGCTGCTCCTTTGAAATGCAGACAACTCCACGTTCAGCGAGAACATCAGCACCAACGCAGTTTTCAGCTACCTTTGAAAACCAAGGTTCTGGCACCATTTACAACACGAAGTACATGTTCGCTATAGGGAAGAAAAACACAATGCGCTGAAATGCAGCTTATTGAGTATTCCGCACAAAGTAATGATCTAGCTGCTCCTTTGAAATGCAGACAACTCCACGTTCAGAGAGAACATCAGCACCAACGCAGTTTTCAGCTACCTTTGAAAACCAAGGTTCTGGCACCATTTACAACACGAAGTACATGTTCGCTATAGAGAAGAAACTAAGAATGTGAAACTGCTTCACGATGGAAAACCCGCTTCGCACGAAATCCGACTACTCCCACACATTCTCTATAAAACACAATTCGCTGAAATGCAGCTTATTGAGTATTCCGCACAAAGTAATGATCTAGCTGCTCCTTTGAAATGCAGACAACTCCACATCCAGCGAGAACATCAACACCAACGCAGTTTTCAGCTACCTTTGAAAACCAAGGTTCTGGCACCATTTACAACACGAAGTACATGTTCGCTATAGGGAAGAAACTCAGAATGTGAAACTGCTTCACAATGGAAAACCCGCTTCGAACGAAATCCCACATTTCTCACACAGTGTCTATAAAACACAATGTGCTGAAAAGCAGCTTATTGAGTATTCCGCACAAAGTAATGATCTAGCTGCTCCTTTGAAATGCAGACAACTCCACATCCAGAGAGAACATCAGCACCAACGCAGTTTTCAGCTACCTTTGAAAACCAAGGTTCTGGCACCATTTACAACACGAAGTACATGTTCGCTATAGGGAAGAAAAACACAATGCGCTGAAATGCAGCTTATTGAGTATTCCGCACAAAGTAATGATCTAGCTGCTCCTTTGAAATGCAGACAACTCCACATCCAGAGAGAACATCAGCGCCAACGCAGTTTTCAGCTACCTTTGAAAACCAAGGTTCTGGCACCATTTACAACACGAAGTACATGTTCGCTATAGGGAAGAAAAACACAATGCGCTGAAATGCAGCTTATTGAGTATTCCGCACAAAGTAATGATCTAGCTGCTCCTTTGAGATGCAGACAACTCCACGTTGAGAGAGAACATCAGCACCAACGCAGTTTTCAGCTACCTTTGAAAACCAAGGTTCTGGCACCATTTACAACACGAAGTACTTGTTCGCTATAGGGAAGAAACTAAGAATGTGAAACTGCTTCACAATGGAAAACCCGCTTGGAATGAAATCCAACATTTCTCACACAGTGTCTATAAAACACAATGTGCTGAAAAGCAGCTTATTGAGTATTCCGCACAAAGTAATGATCTAGCTGCTCCTTTGAAATGCAGACAACTCCACGTTCAGCGAGAACATTAACACCAACGCAGTTTTCAGCTACCTTTGAAAACCAAGGTTCCGGCACCATTTACAACACGAAGTACATGTTCGCTATAGGGAAGAAACTCAGAATGTGAAACTGCTTCACAATGGAAAACCCGCTTCGAACGAAATCCCACATTTCTCTCACAGTGTCTATAAAACACAATGTGCTGAAAAGCAGCTTATTGAGTATTCCGCACAAAGTAATGATCTAGCTGCTCCTTTGAAATGCAGACAACTCCACGTTCAGAGAGAACATCAGCACCAATGCAGTTTTCAGCTACCTATGAAAACCAAGCTTCTGGCACCATTTACAACACGAAGTACATGTTCGCTATAGGGAAGAAAAACACAATGCGCTGAAATGCAGCTTATTGAGTGTTCCGCACAAAGTAATGATCTAGCTGCTCCTTTGAAATGCAGACAACTCCACGTTCAGAGAGAACATCAGCACCAACGAAGTTTTCAGCTACCTTTGAAAACCAAGGTTCTGGCACCATTTACAACACGAAGTACATGTTCGCTATAGAGAAGAAACTAAGAATGTGAAACTGCTTCACGATGGAAAACCCCCTTGGAATGAAATCCCACATTTCTCACACAGTGTCTATAAAACACAATGTGCTGAAAAGCAGCTTATTGAGTATTCCGCACAAAGTAATGATCTAGCTGCTCCTTTGAAATGCAGACAACTCCACATCCAGAGAGAACATCAGCACCAACGCAGTTTTCAGCTACCTATGAAAACTAACGTTCTAGCACCAGTTACAACACGAAGTACATGTTCGCTATAGGGAAGAAACTCAGAATGTGAAACTGCTTCACAATGGAAAACCCGCTTCGAACGAAATCCCACATTCCTCACACAGTGTCTATAAAACACAATGTACTGAAAAGCAGCTTATTGAGTATTCCGCACAAAGTAATGATCTAGCTGCTCCTTTGAAATGCAGACAACTCCACGTTCAGAGAGAACATCAGCACCAACGCAGTTTTCAGCTACCCTAGAAAACCAAGGTTCTGGCACCATTTACAACACGAAGTACATGTTCGCTATAGGGAAGAAAAACACAATGCGCTGAAATGCAGCTTATTGAGTATTCCGCACAAAGTAATGATCTAGCTGCTCCTTTGAAATGCAGACAACTCCACATCCAGAGAGAACATCAGCGCCAACGCAGTTTTCAGCTACCTTTGAAAACCAAGGTTCCGGCACCATTTACAACACGAAGTACATGTTCGCTATAGGGAAGAAAAACACAATGCGCTGAAATGCAGCTTATTGAGTATTCCGCACAAAGTAATGATCTAGCTGCTCCTTTGAAATGCAGACAACTAGACGTTCAGAGAGAACATCAGCGCCAACGCAGTTTTCAGCTACCTTTGAAAACCAATCTTCTGGCACCATTTACAACACTAAGTACATGTTAGCTATAGGGAAGAAAAACACAATGCGCTGAAAAGCAGCTTATTGAGTATTCCACACAAAGTAATGATGTTGCTGCTCCTTTGAAATGCAGACAACTCCACGTTGAACGAGAACATCAGCGCCAACGCAGTTTTCAGCTACCTTTGAAAACCAAGGTTCTGGCACCATTTACAACACGAAGTACATGTTCGCTATAGGGAAGAAAAACACAATGCGCTGAAAAGCAGTTTATTGAGTATTCCGCACAAAGTAATGATCTAGCTGCTCATTTGAAAGGCAGACAACTCCATGTTCAGCGAGAACATCAGCGCCAACGCAGGTTTCAGCTACCTTTGAAAACCAAGCTTCTGGCACCATTTACAACACGAAGTACATGTTCGCTATAGAGAAGAAACTAAGAATGTGAAACTGCTTCAGAATGGAAAACCCGCTTCGCACGAAATCCCACTTTTCTCTCTCAGTGTCTATAAAACACAATGTGCTGAAAAGCAGCTTATTGAGTGTTCCACACAAAGTAATGATCTAGCTGTTCCTTTGAAATGCAGACAACTCCACGTTCAGCGAGAACATCAGCACCAACGCAGTTTTCAGCTACCTTTGAAAACCAAGGTTCCGGCACCATTTACAACACTAAGTACATGTTCGCTATAGGGAAGAAACTCAAAATGTGAAACTGATTCACAATGGAAAACCCGCTTCGAATGAAATCCCACATTTCTCTCACAGTGTCTACAAAACACAATGTACTGAAAAGCAGCTTATTGAGTATTCTGCACAAAGTAATGATCTAGCTGCTCCTTTGAAATGCAGACAACTCCATGTTCAGCGAGAACATCAACACCAACGCATTTGACAGCTACCTTTGAAAACCAAGGTTCTGGCACCATTTACAACACGAAGTACATGTTCGCTGTAGGGAAGAAAAACACAATGCGCTGAAAAGTAGCTTATTAAGTATTCCGCACAAAGTAATGATCTAGCTGCTCCTTTGAAATGCAGACAACTCCACGTTCAGTTAGAACATCAGCACCAACGCAGTTTTCAGCTACCTTTGAAAACCAAGGTTCTGGCACCATTTACTACACATAGTACATGGTAGCTATAGGGAAGAAAAACACAATGCGCTGAAATGCAGCTATTGAGTGTTCCGCACAAAGTAATGATCTAGCTGCTCATTTGAAAGGCAGACAACTCCATGTTCTGCGAGAACATCAGCGCCAACGCAGTTTTCAGCTACCTTTGAAAACCAAGCTTCTGGCACCATTTACAACACGAAGTACATGTTCGCTATAGGGAAGAAACTCAGAATGTGAAACTGCTTCACAATGGAAAACCCGCTTCGAACGAAATCCTACATTTCTCACACAGTGTCTATAAAACACAATGTGCTGAAAAGCAGCTTATTGAGTATTCCGCACAAAGTAATGATCTAGCTGCTCCTTTGAAATGCAGACAACTCCACATCCAGGGAGAACATCAACACCAACGCAGTTTTACAGCTACCTTTGAAAACCAAGGTTCTGGCACCATTTACAACACGAAGTACATGTTCGCTATAGGGAAGAAAAACCCAATGCGCTGAAATGCAGCTTATTGAGTGTTCCGCACAAAGTAATGATCTAGCTGCTCCTTTGAAATGCAGACAACTCCACATCCAGAGAGAACATCAGCACCAACGCAGTTTTCAGCTACCTTTGAAAACCAAGGTTCTGGCACCATTTACAACACGAAGTACATGTTCGCTATAGGGAAGAAAAACACAATGCGCTGAAAAGCAGTTTATTGAGTATTCCGCACAAAGTAATGATCTAGCTGCTCATTTGAAAGGCAGACAACTCCATGTTCAGCGAGAACATCAGCGCCAACGCAGTTTTCAGCTACCTTTGAAAACCAAGCTTCTGGCACCATTTACAACACGAAGTACATGTTCGCTATAGAGAAGAAACTAAGAATGTGAAACTGCTTCAGAATGGAAAACCCGCTTCGCACGAAATCCCACTTTTCTCTCTCAGTGTCTATAAAACACAATGTGCTGAAAAGCAGCTTATTGAGTGTTCCACACAAAGTAATGATCTAGCTGTTCCTTTGAAATGCAGACAACTCCACGTTCAGCGAGAACATCAGCACCAACGCAGTTTTCAGCTACCTTTGAAAACCAAGGTTCCGGCACCATTTACAACACTAAGTACATGTTCGCTATAGGGAAGAAACTCAAAATGTGAAACTGATTCACAATGGAAAACCCGCTTCGAATGAAATCCCACATTTCTCTCACAGTGTCTACAAAACACAATGTACTGAAAAGCAGCTTATTGAGTATTCTGCACAAAGTAATGATCTAGCTGCTCCTTTGAAATGCAGACAACTCCATGTTCAGCGAGAACATCAACACCAACGCAGTTTGTCAGCTACCTTTGAAAACCAAGGTTCTGGCACCATTTACAACACGAAGTACATGTTCGCTCTAGGGAAGAAAAACACAATGCGCTGAAAAGTAGCTTATTGAGTGTTCCGCACAAAGTAATGTTCTAGCTGCTCCTTTGAAATACACACAACTCCACGTTCAGTGAAAACATCAACACCAACGCAGTTTTCAGCTACCTTTGAAAACCAAGGTTCTGGCACCATTTACTACACATAGTACATGGTAGCTATAGGGAAGAAAAACACAATGCGCTGAAATGCAGCTATTGAGTGTTCCGCACAAAGTAATGATCTAGCTGCTCATTTGAAAGGCAGACAACTCCATGTTCTGCGAGAACATCAGCGCCAACGCAGTTTTCAGCTACCTTTGAAAACCAAGCTTCTGGCACCATTTACAACACGAAGTACATGTTCGCTATAGGGAAGAAACTCAGAATGTGAAACTGCTTCACAATGGAAAACCCGCTTCGAACGAAATCCCACATTTCTCACACAGTGTCTATAAAACACAATGTGCTGAAAAGCAGCTTATTGAGTATTCCGCACAAAGTAATGATCTAGCTGCTCCTTTGAAATGCAGACAACTCCACATCCAGAGAGAACATCAACACCAACGCAGTTTTCAGCTACCTTTGAAAACCAAGGTTCTGGCACCATTTACAACACGAAGTACATGTTCGCTATAGGGAAGAAAAACCCAATGCGCTGAAATGCAGCTTATTGAGTGTTCCGCACAAAGTAATGATCTAGCTGCTCCTTTGAAATGCAGACAACTCCACATCCAGAGAGAACATCAGCACCAACGAAGTTTTCAGCTACCTTTGAAAACCAAGGTTCTGGCACCATTTACAACACGAAGTACATGTTCGCTATAGAGAAGAAACTAAGAATGTGAAACTGCTTCACGATGGAAAACCCCCTTGGAATGAAATCCCACATTTCTCACACAGTGTCTATAA
>NW_024466346.1:0-1728 GCF_017591425.1 Ochotona curzoniae | reverse complement strand
TTTTTTTTTATTGTTGCTTACATTGTATTATGTAGTACAGTTTTATAGGTGCTGGGGATTCCCCCCACCCCTCCCATACCCCTCCCCCCATGGTGGATTCCTCCACCTTGTTGCATAACCATAGTTCAAGTTCAGTTGAGATTCATTGCTTGCAAACACATGCCTAGCATAAAGTTCAGCGTCATATTGTCCAGATAAGTTCGGTGGCCTCATACTGTCTCAACCCAGATGTTTCGAAGAATGGAACTTGCATTATTTTTAACATATTGTTTACCCAATACTATGTGAATTAATTCCATAATGTTGTATATTGATACTGAGGCCTTGTTGGGGCTTTTAACTGACCGGATCTTTACTCTGTTAGACCTATCTTCAGACCATAGAAGGTCTCCCCGAAAGCTAAATTTTGTTTCAATTAAACAACACTGACTATTTTTACAAGGCAATTTTTAATGTGTAATTTTGCTGAATCATTTAAAATTAGCATACACCTCAGATACTAATAAAAGCAATTTGTCAGTTATTAGAATGTTCTTTCATCACTACTTTTCAAGTATATCTGTTGTATGGGGAGGGATAAAATGAGAAAATAAAATGTGCAAATTAGAAGAAAAATACTTCACAGCACAGAAATTAGGATAACAAACCAAATCATGAAATGAACTTTTTATTTTCCAATATATTTAATGTTGAGATGTTCTTATATACCTGCAGATTTACACTGAAGAAAGAAAAAGAGAAGAGAAGAAATGCCAATATATTGTGTCAAAAAATTAGGGAAGAGTTAAAAAGAAAAGAAAAGCAATATAGTAACGAAGTTGAAGAGAAAGGACAACTTGAGCTTACCCTGAGAGCACGAGAAATGGAATTGAAGATTGTAAGAAGTAATTTGAATCAGGTAGATGAATCTTTTGTACAAGCTGATATTTCTCACTGTATTTATTGTTACTTACACTGGCCCCTTATTTGAAATGTATTAGATTTAAAACAAATAATGTATATAATCTTAAATTATAAAACATACAACTGAAAGCTATTTATTGCAAATCTGGCACTGATAATACTTAGTACATGCTTTAAGAATAACGCAATGGAAAACAAGTTGAATTTAAAAACTAGTTCTGACACTTTTATATTAAAATTCAAACATTCTAACTTTGAGACATGTGAAACTAGTCAAATATTCCACAATGTCATATAATTGCATATTCCCTACCTACCTGCTTTGCATGACAGAATAATAGAGAAGGATAGAAATAGAGATCTTTGAACTACTGATTCACTATCTCAATGTTCACAATACCCAGAGCTGCTCCACAACGAAGCCAGGAGCCTGGAACTCTTATCTGAATCTCCCTCATGAATGACAGAGGCCCAAGTGTTTGAGCCAAGCTCCATCGCCTTCCCAGGCACATTGGCAATTAACTGTATCAGAAACAGAACAGCTGGGATTAGAGGTTACACTCCTATATGGAATGCTGACGTCTTAGACAGCAGCTTAGCTCATTTATTGTGCCACAGTGCCAGCCCACCTGCCTGTATTAAAAAACTTTTCTTCCTCTTTTTAGTTGTAATCGATGCAGTTAACATGTAAACTATTTTTGTGAGAAATTTACTGAAATGTGTCTTCTTTGACACATATACATTAATATAAAATTTAAAGCTTTAATTTTCTGAATGCATTTTAAGCACTTCTAATTTTTAATGTGAAATTAAAAGCACTTAAAC
>NW_024466345.1:0-5637 GCF_017591425.1 Ochotona curzoniae | reverse complement strand
GTATGCCCCAAATTCGTATGTTGAAACTGAGTCTCTGAGGTGACAGCCCTGGGATGGGGGAGGATTTTGTCCTTTTGAAAGAAGCCTGGGGAGTTTCCTTGTCCCTTGTATCACTTGGGGATACAGGCAGAAGGCACCACCTATGACCCAGGGCCCTCACCAGAGGCTGCCTCTGCTGGGCTTTGAGCTTGCACCTCCCAGGCTCTAAAGCAGAAAGGCCTGGTAAGTCCCTGTCTGCCTCCTTTAGTGTTTTTGTTTTTAGCAGCTTGAACAGAGTGGGACTGCACATGAGGGTGCTGGCCTGGGCATGGTGACTAAGTGAGGCCTAGATCTGCAGGGGTTAAGGTCGTGCCACCTGTATCTCCAGGACCTAACTCAGGGAGGAGGGGAACTCTGTGGTCCACAAGGGGCTTAGGATGGGACCAGAGAGACCCCTGGGATTCTTTGCAAAGGTAAAATGAGGTGCTAAATCCCAATTCTCTCTATCCCATCCTGAGATTGTCTTGGCCAGAACATGGGAAGAGGGAGTGCAACAGGGGCATGCCATCCAAACCAGCGATATTCGTCAACATCTCACACCTCCCTAGGCACCGTCAGGACTGCTGCAGCAGTACCACTCAGGCCTGGCAGGTGGAGGCTGGCGGGCAGCAGAAGCTTCCTGTCTCACACTTCCAGATCCAGAACCACAGGCGTTGGCAGGTGCAGGAGGGGAAGAGTTGCAGGGATGTCTTCCTGCCAGGGGGCTTTTCACATCCTCTTCTCTCTGTGTCTTCAAACCCTCACTTCCTCTGGCAGGCGTGGGGAACACCCAGCTTGCTCTCTGTATTGGATCTGCAGAATGATTCATCTGGACCTGCTAATGGAACTTGAAATTCAATACATTTATAGCAAGCTGATTTTTAAGTTGAGAAGTTGATACGGCTGGTGAATGCGGCTATATGGCTCTCCAGGTGACCCTTGGCAGCCAGAAGGTTCCCCATCCTTGGTTTAGGGGACCCCAGTGACCTGGGATTAGGATCTGCTGAAATGACTTCACTGTAGCTGGGTTACCTCTGTAAAGATTCTATCTATAAATGAGGTCGCAAACCTACAGTGATTCCTGCTCCATGGAGGTGAATGTCAGGGCTAAGAGAGGTCAAACAAGTAGCTGAGGGCTGCAAAGCCAGTGGAGGAACAGACCACACCAAAACTTGCATTTGCTGAGCTGCGTCCCTGCCAGGCAGGGGTACTCTGTGAAGACATAGGGCTGGGCTGCGGAGGTCGGACCCTGCATGATCTGGTCCTGGGTTTGTTTGTTGGAGTCAGTTTTCTGGAGGACAGCGAGGAGGCACTAAGGAGCGAGATTTCGTTCTGGGCATCACTTTCTTGGGTCTTTTGTCTTCTGTTCATTGCTTGCAATGTGCCTGCATCTTATTACCCTGGCTAGGTAGATTTTTGCTGAGCTCAAAAAGTAATTTTTCTTTTTGCAACAGCCAATTAGAAATTCATTTCTTTTCACATTATGGACATTTGGCAAAAATTTCTTTGGCAATTTAGCTCCATTTATATAGTCTGCATAAAGGGAGACAGTGAGGCTGGGAGCAAAAAGAGGCAAGGCCTTGGGCAAAAATTAAATGCAGAATCATGTATTAGAAATGAGATGTATTTACTATTGTTTTTGAAAATTAATGGTGCATTTTTAGCTTTTATAATGTAATTTAATGATGCAATTAATCTAATTTAAAAAAACCGTATTTGAACTCACTCACGCAGACCTCCTGGGCCACAGCGTGGAACACCTTTTCCATGGGATGGGGTGGGGGCAGGATGCTCCGGGCCTTTTTCATCTTTGTAAGACCCAGAAAGAAAAACACGCTTACTCTGTGCCTGTGAGTTCCATCTGGGGGTATCAGCAGGATTCTGATAGAAAGGACATAGCCCTGTCTGCAGGCGCATGTCAGCACTGTTACCATGGCACAGAGCAGCTGTTGATCCCTTCCTCTGCTGCTTGCTCAGGCTGTAAGAAGAGAACTGGATTGAAAGTGGAGCTTCTGCGATTTGTACCAGCACCCATATGGGGGTGCCCCAGGCACAGGCTCAGGCTGCTGTGCTGCAGCATCAGCCCCAAGGAGCTTGGATTTGACTGCAGGCATTTCATTTCCAAGTTGAAAATTTTCCCTCACTGCTCAAGTCTAACCTCTGCAGGAGGGAGCAATCTGAGGAAAGGATGTTCTGAGGGTCTACTGTAACGGTAAGACACAGTAGAGGGGAGGGTTGTTAGCAGAGGAGGCCCCCAGGTGACCAGGGCGGGGTCATGGGGGTGGATGCAGAGTTGTTCCAGGGGTCATTGCCAAGCGGTCACTCAGCAATCACTTCCTGGACATCTACCACATGCCTAGAACTTCTCGAGGCTGACTGTGCAAGCTGTTTCTGGGCAGGGCACCTGCTGGCACTCTGAGTGGTACAATCTGTTCTTGTCCTTCCCTCGAGGATGTTTCCCCATTCTCCTACCCCATGGAATTCTCTGGTCAGTATGAGATTCCCCCCTGCACCACACCCAAATTTCTGCCCTACAATTGAAGACGGTGGGTCCGTGGGGGATCAGGGAGGCTTGGCACACTTCCCTTGGACTCTCCAGCCCCATACCTCTGCCCTGGAGGTCATTTCCAGCACTTGACCTTGCTGCTGCTACTACAGGGTCTAAGTCAGCTACTCCCCCTGGCCCAGTCCCTGCCCTCTGGCCTGGTAGATTTGCACTGGGCCACCATCACTCTCTGTGCTCTGGGCAGTCTTTGGCATTCTGCTATCCCACCTGGTTTCTCCCCACCCCCCAGCACCTAAAGCTAAACCTCGGCTTGACTCTGTTGCTGGAAACTTCTTGGCCGGGATGGTAATTTCCTCTCTTCCCTGGAGGTGGCTGCATCCTTCTGTGCCTGCCTCTGTGCTATTATCGCCCTTAGACACTGGGATTGGCATTTTGGGGTTTCCCCATGGGCCTGGCAAACAGGCCTCTTTATTTTTGGAAGTCTAGATTTGTGTTGTCCAATGTGAGTGGCCACAGGGATCTGTTTGGCACCAAAATATGAAATGAACTCAGCTAGGGCAAAATCCACTTTGTGCCCTTGGGGTGCCATGGGCTGGGTGTCACTCTTCCTTACTATTTGGATCTCATTTGGAGTTAGCTCTCCCAAGACTGATGGGCAGTCACAGCACAGTCTCAGCTCTGCTCTTGACTCCAGCTCCCTGCTAATGTCCACCCTGGGAGGAGCAGGTGCTGGCTCATGTAACTGCCACTTGCGTGGGAAACCTGGATTAAGTTCCCAGTGCCTGGTTTTGGCCCAGTCCTAGCTGTCGACAGTATTTGGGGAGTGAGCTGACAAAGAGAACTGCCTTTCTGCCTTTCAAATAAATAAGTAATTTTTACAAAAGGTTTATTCATTTTTATTTGAAAGGCAAAGTTTTACTGAGAGAGGAGAGACAGAAAGATCTTCCATTGACTGGTTCGCTCTGCGAACGGCCACAATGGATGGAGTTGAGCTGATTCAAAGCCAGGAGGCAGGAGCTTCGTCCAGGTCTCCCAGGTGGGTGCAGGGTCCTAAGGCTTTGGCCATCCTCTGCCGCTCTCTGGTGAACCTGTGCCCGTATGGGATGTCAATGCTGTAAGGCATGACATGTTATACCATGCCGGTCTCCAAATAACAAAATTTAAAATCCCATAACCACACATAGAGAGACACAGCCTGACACACTTTAAGGACACCACGCCCAGGAAGCCCCTGCACCCCCCACTCACTGAGACACTCACTCAGGCACAATGATCCAATTTAAACTGAAAAGAGAAAACCAAGTTGAAAATTAGAGGGTAAAAAAAGTCCTTCAGAAAGTGGAAAGCTAATAAGCTGGCAGTGGCGATATCAATAACTCAGTATTGGGTTTCCGAAAAGACATCACATAATTTTTCAATGAGAACTCCATGAGCCCTGGAGATGCTGTTAGGGCGTGAATTACAATGCACACGTCTCGTCAGCCGGCCCTGTCAGCACTTTCTCAGCTGCCTTCACGGGCAGGAATGACTGTGGCTGCAGTGGGAAAGGTCATTGTTGTTATTATTTCTTGCTTTTGGAACCTCAAATGAAGGACCCAGGAAATCAGCAGGGCTCTCCCTGTTCCCACCCCTGCCTCGACCCACACCCAAGTCAAGAAGTTTGATAGAGCGTTGATGTGGCCCTGGGTGTCCGGGGCAGATGCTGGCTCCAGGGGTTGGGTGGCCAGGCTCAGGACCCGGAGCCCAGTGGTGCTTATGATGCCCCTGAGTGCTGTGGGGGCCATGACTCTTTTGTTTCTGTCCTTGGGGTTTAGGGACCAACATTGCTCAGCCAAGCCAGGCTATGGGGGTGGGGGGGGACTGGAAGCAGGGTTTTAGTTCAGGGAGAGGGCAGGGGTCTAGCAGAAGGGGAGCCAGGGGGCAATCTGAGGAGGGAGTCGGGGCACAGGATCCCTTAAGGAGAGAGTTCCCTGTGAACTACACAGGAGACGGGGAGAGGTCTTAGCCTCATGAGTATGAGCTGGGGACCCCGCGGTTCTACACCACTGCTCTTAGAAGATGGTACTCTGATTGCCACTGGGCCTGGCCAGCCAGCCAAAGGGGCTGCCGTCAGCCAGAGCTCTGTGGTGCTGTGTTGTGCTGCATTAATTGAATACCCGAGGCTGAGGGGCTTATTGTTTTATGTACCCTAGGGGGTCCAAAGGGCAGGGCGTGGGATCTGTGTTACAGCCAGGCTGAGAGGCAGGGATGGAAATGACTGCGTGTACGTGGGACCCTCGCTGGCACTCCTTTCCCTCATCAGTGGGTCCCTCGAGGTCTGGATTCCGACGTCCTCCCTTTTCCCTGCACATCCTCAAGCAGGTGCTGGTGCCAATTGTTTCATACCCTTTACCACTCCAGCACTTGGCAATGCTGTCGTTGTTTGTTCATGCATTGCTTTAGGCCTGGCATGCTGATGGGAATGGCTAGTTGATGTTTCCAACTTCCTGCCAGCGTTTCCTGCTGTATCCCCTCTCTTCTTCTCCTCCCACACGTGGATTCCGTGTGCCACTCATCAAGGGAAGGTGTACTGATTGTGCTCGCAAGCTGCACTGTTGAGGTGTGGCATGGGACTCATAGTTATGATCATCCCAGCCCTGACTTCCAGGGAGTGTGTGAGGGAGGGAGTAGCAAGGACAGGTGGCATCAGGGGTAGGGGCAGGGAGGGGCACCTGCATGCCGGAATGACTGCGGTTCCCCCGGGAGTGTAAGCTCCTTGTGGTTAGCTTGGAGCACAGCACCTGCCTGGAGAGGTAAATTCACGGCCACTGCCAACACTGACTCAAGTTCACATCCAAATGTTGCTCTAGTTCCCTGAGCAGCCCAGGCAGGTTGATCAGCCCTGCATCTGGGGTCCCTGAGTCTCTTACACACTGTCATGGCAGGCAGGTAACATACATGGTGTGAGACGGAGGCAACAAAGGACCCCCAGGCTTTACTTTCTAACCTTCTACATTCCACAGACAAGAAAAATGGAAGAGCATGGCCAGGGGAGACCAAGGGAAAGACATGAGTTTTCTGAGAGAACATGAACTATTGATGATCATCATTGGAGAAGGGAAAGGACAGCTTAA
>NW_024466344.1:0-5776 GCF_017591425.1 Ochotona curzoniae | reverse complement strand
GCGCCTTCGACGCGTCCTTCAAAGACGACTTAGACGGGGTGCCCGTGTTCTTTCCCTTCCAGCGGAGGCAGCCCTACGAGCGTCTTCAAGCACAAGACGGACCACGCGCGCCACCAGCGCGTGCACACGGGCGAGAAGCCCTTCGCCTGCGGCCAGTGCGGCAAGAGCTTCCGGCACAGCTAGGATGTCACCAACCACCAGCACTTGCACACGGGCGAGAAGCCCTTCGCCTGCGGCCAGTGCGGCAAGGCCTTCAACTGCGGCTCAACCTGCTCAAGCACCAGAAGACGCACAGCGGCGAGCGGCCCTACAGCTGCGCCGAGTGCGGCCGCGCCTTCGCCTACAGCTCCTGCCTCATCCGGCACCGCAAGCGCCACCCGAGCAAGAAGCAGGAGGGCTCGCCTGCTCCCGGACTCGCCCCTCGCCCCTGAGGCGCCGTGTCCACGCTGGGCAGCCCCACGGAGGGCTCGGCCCTGTGCCTGCAGCTCGGCTCATGGCTCCCGGCACCGGTGGCTCGGTGCAGCCCGGCTTCCTGGGCAGTGACACGCCGCCCTGCCACCTGCAGCCAGCAGACGCAGTGGACACGTGCCCCCTTGCAGCCCGAGTCCCCCCCTACAGACGCAGCCCACACCCCGAGGCTGAGCACGCCCTTGTGTCCAACCAGGGCCATGGATTCCGTGTCCTCGGGGGACTGTGGGGTAAGAGGGAGGGGGCCTGGCCTTGTGTTTCCTTGAGTATTCCTTTGTTTTGAAAGTTACGGAGAGAGATGTCTTCCATCAGCTCGTCCGCTCACCAGATGGCCACAGCAGGGCTGGGCCAGCCGGAGCCAGGAGCTTCTCGCAGGACCGGACCAGGACTTGGGTGGACCTAACCGACTCCCACTCCGGGGCCAGTGGGGCCACAGGCAGCCTGCCTCCCACAGCAGAGCTGGGCCAGCCGGGTCCTGGAGCTCCACCCTGTCTCCCACACGGGCAGCAGGGCCCCTGCACTTGAGCCTTCACCCGCAGCCTCCCAGGGACCCTGGCGGGAACGGGACCAGCAGAGGCGTCAGGTGCAGTGCAAGGCTCCCACTTGTAGCGCGGGGGTACAGGTGGTGCCAGCCAGCACATTACGGCCCGTGCCCAGATGGCACACACGTGGTGTGGCGCGGCACCAGGCGGTGCTGTCACAGGACACGGCCCCCCAGCCCGCAGCACTGGGACGAAAGCCAGGTGAGCCGAGCCTCAGGGCCACGGGCCCCGTCGCTGCCCTTTTACAAGGATTCAAGTGGAACGCAGGAAGGGAGAGTCGCCCGCTGGGTCACTGCCCAGATGCCGCAGTGGGGCGCGGCCCGGCCAGGAGCTCCAGCCACGCGTGGCGTGGGCGCAGGAGCCATCTCCCGCTGCTGAAGCCCGATGTGGACCAGCTCGGCTGAGCGGGACGGGGGTCCTGGGAGGACAGCCCAGGCTGGCGTGGCTGCAAGGACACCTGGACCCTCCCGTGCAGCTGTGTGCCAGCGGGCGCGGGCTGCGTCCATGAGGCCCCGCCACAGCCCCTGGTTCCAGGTTTGGGGGTGAGCTGTTAGATGCTGGAAGTGCTTGTGGAGCCAGTGTGGGGGAGCAGGTGGCTGGACCGAGGGAGCTGCAGACACAGGCACTCTGGACAGGGTGTCCGTGCCGGCCCAGGCAGACCAGGACCCCAGGGCCCAGATGTGGCCGCGGGGAGCTCGGCCCACGGTGTGAGCAGGGCGAGCCATGTGGCTGGCAGGCAGGCCCGCTTGGCAGCCGTGGCAGTGATGGGCAAGGGGACGCTGCGTCCACTGTGCCAGGGGTGCTCACCCTCCCAGGAGCCTACACCTGCTCCCGGGTTCCCCCAGGCGAGACTGGTGACACGCACTAGGCTCCTGCCAGACCGAGCACACCGTTCTAGTTCAAGGCCTGGAGCCCAACACGTGGTGGTGCTGCCGGCGGCCAGCACCCAGCCTGAGTCCACAGGAGCGAGCTGCTGCCACACTGCACACCCCAGGGCTGGATTTAAACCCGGGGATGGGGGATTGTTGGGTGCCCCCTCCGCCCTGGCTCCAGGCAGTTCCCGACACCCTTCCCTGCAGCGGGAGCCGGAGGGCGCTGGCCTGCCTCGGCCTTTGGCCCAGCTCCCCTGGCAGCTGCGACCACAGGGCTAATTGTCAGAACACATGGAACAGAATGTGACTTCCCAGAAAGAGAAATACCCACAGCACTGACCAAAGTCGGGCATTTCCCGGGAGAGTCTGTGTCGATGGCTGGTGAGCTCTAGGGAGCCACGCACGGCCTGTGTGGGCAGCGCGCCACCTGAGGACAGGGCAGGCACAGCCTGGGGGGGGGGGCACTGGGGAGCCTTCCCCTGCCAGGCGGCTCCGGGTGACCGGTACACACAGGTATGCTCAACTCTGTGTGGGTGTAGCAGAGGGCAAGCTGTGGTATGAACAAGTGCAGGTGGAGGTGAGCAGCAACAGGCACAACGGAGATGCCATGCTGTACAGACTGGTCCTCTGTCACCTGGAGCCCCCTCCTCTGGTCCTCTGTCACCTGGAGCCCCCTCCTCTGGTCCTCTGTCACCTGGAGCCCCCTCCTCTGGTCCTCTGTCACCTGGAGCCCCCTCCTCTGGTCCTCTGTCACCTGCCCCCTCCTCTGGTCCTCTGTCACCTGGAGCCCCCTCCTCTGGTCCTCTGTCACCTGGAGCCTCCTCCTCTGGTCCTCTGTCACCTGGAGCCCCCTCCTCTGGTCCTCTGTCACCTGGAGCCCCTCCTCTGGTCCTCTGTCACCTGCCCCCCTCCTCTGGTCCTCTGTCACCTGGAGCCCCCTCCTCTGGTCCTCTGTCACCTGGAGCCCCCTCCTCTGGTCCTCTGTCACCTGGAGCCCCCTCCTCTGGTCCTCTGTCACCTGGAGCCCCCTCCTCTGGTCCTCTGTCACCTGGAGCCCCCTCCTCTGGTCCTCTGTCACCTGCCCCCCTCTGGCCTCTGCACTGCCCCTCCTCTGGTCCTCTGTCACCTGGAGCCCCCTCCTCTGGTCCTCTGTCACCTGGAGCCCCCTCTGGTCCTCTGTCACCTGCCCCCCTCCTCTGGTCCTCTGTCACCTGGAGCCCCCTCCTCTGGTCCTCTGTCACCTGGAGCCCCCTCCTCTGGTCCTCTGTCACCTGGAGCCCCCTCCTCTGGTCCTCTGTCACCTGGAGCCCCCTCCTCTGGTCCTCTGTCACCTGGAGCCCCCTCCTCTGGTCCTCTGTCACCTGGAGCCCCCTCCTCTGGTCCTCTGTCACCTGGAGCCCCCTCCTCTGGTCCTCTGTCACCTGGAGCCGCTTCTGTCATTTGCTCATCAGGCATTCTGATTGCCCCAACAGGATGCTGATGGTGGCGACTCCCGGAGGCTGCGTTCCCTAACAGAAGATGTCAAGTCTCTATGCTGTTCTGTCCAGTGGCTCCAGGAGCTCCTGGCTCCCCGCTGCCCAGGAGTGGGGCTCTGGCTCTCAGCCTCTGCTCTAGGCCCTGGGAGGGATCCGGATCTTGCTGCAGGAAGTTCTCACAGCCTCAGCAGCCAGATCGCAGCCCAGACCCCACCTGGCTGACCACCGTGGCTGGTGCTGCTTGGGCCTCATCCCTGCTGTCCTGCAGTGTGGTGGGGAGTGGTGCCTGGCCCACAAGGGCCCTGACCTACAGGCCCGGGGCTCACCATTCCCAGCAGTCCAGGCGCCCTAGCTCACCGGCCTGGGGCTCACTATCCAGCGCAATGTGGTGGCTGTGGCTGGTGGTTCCTCTTGTCCCAAGCTCACCTCGCATCCAGCCGCGTTGGTGCCGTGTCAGCCGTCTTGCCTGCCGTGCCTGTGGAATTCGTGTGTTGGTCCACTGCCCCTTCCACTCGTCAGTGTGTGTGTCAAGCAGTAAACACTGGTGTGACCCCACTGAGTTCATGGTGTGGTGTGGCCCTCAGCTTCCCAGGGGTCTGAAGGTGCTGGGGGGCAGGACCAGAGCCCCAGCCAAACTCCAAGACACACTTTTGCCCTCCCTGGGACCTCGGTCAGGGCCTGGGGGACGTGCTGGGAGGTGGCCTGAACCTGCGGGCCCCTCCTGTCCATCTTGAGGTCCACTTCCCTGGTGGTTCCCAGGGGCTGTTCATCTGTCACCTGTAGGAGCGACGCCTAAAGCAGAGTTCATCCTGGGTCAGTAAGTCCTGCCCAGGAGTCAGGGGCGCTCAAGGTGGAAACATGGAACTAGACTGACAGACACCCTGAGCTCGGCACAGCTGGCTGGGGGTCCGGGTCCCTGGGGAGTGGACATGGAGTGTCACTCAAAGTCTGTGCAGGCCTGGTGCAGAGGCCTAGCAGCTAAAATCCTCACCCTGAATGCACCGGGATCCCATATGGGCAGCAGTGCTGGTCCCAATGGCCCCCTTCCCCTCCAGCTCCCTGCCCGTGGCCTGAGAAGGCAGTCGAGGATGGCCCAGAGCCTTGGGACCCTGCACCCGCATGGGAGACAGCTCCAGCCGTTACAGCTGTTTGGGGAGTGAGTCATCGGGGGTAAGATCTTGCTCTGTCTCCTCCTCTCTGTATATCTGACTTTGCAATAAAAATAAATAAATCTTTAAAAAAAGAAAAAGAAAAAGAAACAGAGGAGCAGGCCATGCCAGCACAGCCTGATGCCCTTGTGATGGAAGTGAGAGCCAGGCTTTGGAGCAGTGAGATTAAGGGAGGCTTCCTGGAGGAGGCAGTGTTTAGCCCAAGAATTTAAAGGAGAATTTAGTAATTTTGGGCAGAGGTGTGAGAAAAGGCTGTTGGATGGGTGAAGAGAGATGCGAGGAAGGGGAGGACCCTGGAGGAGTTGGGAGCTGGGCCAAGGTGGGAAGAAGGGGCTGGCAGTGTGTTGCAGCCTGAGCACCATTCATGGAGCTGGCATTTGTTGGCAGTGGTGTGTGCTGTGCACTGTGTTAACAATCTGGGTATGCTTTATTCCTTAGGGCCTGGGTTTTGTTGTTTCCGTTTGACAGAAGTGCAAATGGACGCAGCAGTGGAGGCCCCAGCAGGTGCCAAGGCAAGGACTTTCCGCAAGGATCATTCATGTGTGACTGTACACCCCAGAGCGTTAGGAGCGTGTTCTGATTCGGATGCTGCGGTGCACCTGATCTTCCTTGTGGCTTTGGGGGTCCCTGCGAACTTCCCGTCCAGCTTTGTCTCGGCTCCTGACTATCCTGTGTCTGCCACTGCAGGGCCCTGGGAGCTGTGGGTACAGCTCCAGGTTTCATCCATCTTTCTCTTCCCTCATTGAATCTGTGCCCTTCAGCCTCAGTCTTGCTCAATGTGATGTTCAAATCCATACCTGGGGTGCGGGGACACTCTGTGACTCAGGGCTGTGGCAGATACTCTGGGCAGGTGCCAGCTGAGGGGAACTGGAGGCTGACTTTTCTGAGATCATATTGACCAGCATTAGTTCAAAGATGTAGGGTGGGGCCTAGCGCGGTGGCGCAGTGGTTAAGGTCCTCGCCTTGCACACCCGGGATCCCATATGGGCGCCGGTTCTAATCCCGGCAGCCCTGCTTCCCATCCAGCTCCCTGCCTGTGGCCTGGGAAGGCAGTCAAGGACAGCCCAAAGCTTTGGGACCCTGCACCCATGTGGGAGACTCGGAAGAGGCTCCTGGCTTTGGATGGGCATAGCAGCGGCCATTGCGCTCACTTGGGGAGTGAATCATGGGACGGAAGATCTTCCTCTCTGTCTCTGCTCTCTGTATATCCGCCTTTCCAATAAAAATAAAAAAATAAATCTTTAAAAAAA